>NC_134700.1:211249776-211454776 GCF_043290135.1 Rhipicephalus microplus
GAATAATTGGATAAGGGAATGAATGCAGTTCTATGATGACGATAATTTTCAGCCGACAATGCCCATTAAACCTCGCTTGAAGCAGTTCTGCTGCACAAACAAAATGTCGCAAGTTGCTCGCGCCATGACACTGCTTGAAGTAAGCGCCTCCTTGTAGTCCTGGTGTGTACTTGATGAGGTCGGTCCGTACCATTGAAAACTGACTACCCTCCTTAGAATCGCGTTGTGTGAGCCCGGCAGCGGTACACGCCTCACGCATGTTGCTTTTCGGCGATGATAATAAGGAGTCTCGTTATACTGTCTAAGCAGTCATCATCCTATGATCTATATTTATCCACCGAATCTTTCTATCCAAAGTCTTACATGACAACTATCCAGTTCTTGGCCGATCCCCCAGCGTGAGTGTGCGCCACTTCTCCGAGGAACTTGACTTCACTTTCAACCATCTTTGTAAACCTTCAGGTTTTATTACAGAAGCTCAAATTATGCAGTGTCATTGCGCAGACCATTTTCTCACCTCGGGATCATTTGTTTCATTGCAGTCCAGCTGCACTGAATTTCAATAGAGGGGAAACTTGGTCACGTTGACCCTGTTCTGTGCGTTCCCTATCGATGAAGTGACCTCAAGGAGAGTTTCACTTTGGGCTGTTTTCGTTTCACCGCAGTCTCCGGAGCAGTGTCGTCGCGAGACCGGAAACACAGTGGTCTTGGTCAGATCCCCATTCCACTGAGGAAGGCGAGTCGAATGATCGGTGTTGTAGTCAAACAAAGTAGCCTTAAGGGGTGATTCCTCTTCGCTGGTGCGTTCATCCTTCAGGAATAGGTACACGACCACAAATATGGTCACCATTAGAGCTATGATGTAGACATACATACCCAGCAGGCACATGAGGTTTCTCCTGAGCTCTGTAGATCGTGCGTTTGGCGACGAAGTAACATGTTGGCGAAAGGGGGCTTTGACACCAACTCCGGACTGGTGGAAGTCCCCTTTATGGCTGTGTGGACCAGAGGCGTCTTTGGGGTGATTACTCGGTCCAGAGGCCGGATGTACTTTAGCGTAGGACGTCGCTGAATGTTGATGATCAGGACGTGTGGTGCTTGGTTTGACGAAAGGCTGCGAGTTCGCATTCATGATATGATGTTTATGATACCTCCACGATGGCTCTTACCCCCTCAGGAGTATTGGCCAAGAATTTGTTATAATAACTTTTAGGCCTTTCAAGTGATAAGTACTCCTAACAAAAGGAGGACAAAGCGTACTTAAAAACAAAAAAGAATGCAATAATTGCTTTTTGCATTCCGTCCAGACAGTATAATCTATATCTTGAATGTAAATAGCGTAATTTCGAACAAGTTTGATATTTGTGTTTTCGATTTGCTCAACAATGCTATAACACTTATAAAACTAGCAATTTAGATGCGCATTTGTTTTTATTCATGAAGATAAGTGCAAATGGCATAACAGGCGTTCCTGTGGCGATAGCCCAAAGCCGAAGCACAAAAAGCAAGTTTACTGTCTATGGCGAAGGTCAGTTCTTGGTTAGCGATTGGGATTAAAAAGAGAACTTTACTTAACAATCTCTAATGGCGACATGACAAGAAATAATGCTCTACTGATTCCATTTCTGAACAAAAGCTACATAGGGGAGATATCGCCAGATCAGTCCTCCATGTATATAGACCTAACGGAGGCACACGACATCATAATCTAGTTAGCATGGCTTCCAGTTGTTCAGTATGACACCACTCGGCTTCCGAATAAAATTTTGAATGCCTAAATTCTGTTCATGGTGTTACTGATTCTATTACATCAGCACTCAGTGAATGTTTCCTATATCTTATCGCCATTATACTGGCCACTACTGGAAGGACAGAAAGCATTGGCCCATTCAAAGCAACTAGAGCTAAAGAGTCCACCATTTAATTTATCTCCAATCCATAATGGCCTGGTACCCATAATAAATTTAAGAGCTTCAGCTAGCGGTGGAGGAACTATTGTAAGAAACTTCTTTAGGGCATCTTATTTAGGTGAAGCTGTAAGCGACGTACATGTGGACAGGGAGTATGTAGTTATTATAAAGGTACGTGCGTTCAAAGTTAGTTTACGTAGTTTTAAAATAATTTTCAAGAGTTCCGCTTCAAAAATAGGTGTGAATTCTGGGAGTCTTAGTGAGAACGACCAGCAAAGTAAGTACATACTCCTGCCTTTTTGTCCACGTGTCCCTCTTCCTCATCATCGCTAGGGCCCCGGAATTCTATTTTGACATCGTGTTTTTGCATCTCGCAAGCATTATTGTGGCCCTTTTTAAAACTATGCTTGGAATAAGAACAAATATGTTATGGAGATGCTCCAGTCTCGCCTGGCTGAGCTTCAAATGCTCGTTTCCAGTGGGTCATGAATCGCCAAGCTGGTTTCTTTCCTTTCTTATCTATATGGCACATACTATGGGTGATTGGCCCAGATTTTCGGGTATGAACAGTACGAATGCACACTAGACTTCCACCCCTCTTAAGCGTAGCCTCTGAATTTAGTAATAATTGTTGGTGTTTAAATTTCCGAGACCATCACACAATCGTAAAAAGAGACGCCGTAGTAGAGGACTTCAGAAATTTCGACCACCTAGTCTTTCTTATTGTGTGCCTAAATCAAAGTAAACGGGGCCCGAGCATTCGCGCTACCGTCGAAAATGCAGCTGCCGCGGCCGGGATTGCATCTTACGACCTCTTTGTCAGCACTCGAGAACCATAACCACCAGACCACCGTGACGGCTGACCACCTCTTTGGCTCGCCTTGCTGCGCAAGAGGGGGATCACGTGACTTCTTCAGTGGTCACACACGTACAGTCTAAACGCGCCAAGGGGAGTGGAAGTTGGGGCATACCTACAGATGCCTACAGCTAGCGCCTTAAGATCATAAGAAATAACATCTAGCGTAGAAGTTAAGACACGCTTTCAGAGCAAGTGGGCTTGGCTTTCAACCTAGTCCTGGTTTCAGCGGCATAAAAGAGTTTTTCCGGGAGCGGGGATTGCCAATATTTACGCATGCTCGTGCGTGTGTTCGCGTATTAGCATCAATCTGTACACATGGGAAATTGAAAAGTGTAAGGAGAGGGGTGCCTGACCCCCCAAGCCCCTACCCCCCTGAATACAACAGCAGTGATCGTCTCACGAGACACTGGGACAGACGGCTTTCTCGTTGAGTGATCATTTTAATAAAAAAAGATAACTAGTGAAGCCTTTGATCATGAAGCGCTATTCTGTTCAGATGTGTGTGTACTTTCGAGATACCTATGGACACAATATCTATGAGTAAGTTTCATGTGATTTGTACTTCTTTGAGACACAATCAAGACGTGCTCGCTTGTAATGTTGTAGCACTTACAGTACGGAGTTAATGGTGGAATGTAGCTCAGGCGTTCAGAGGTAAACTGACCCCACAACCGAAAATGAAGCAATGACTCGTTTGAAGTTATCGTATTCGTCGCTCCTCTCTACACTCATTGTCGTTCGATTTTTTTTTTGTGCTGAGAATTAGTGTATACAGTTCCAATGAACCTGTCAGCCACTCAATATAAAAAAACCATGGATGATCATCCTATCTATAGCAATCGGTATAACATGAAAATGCAACATGTCTTCACAGGTAGTTGACCGTTTGTCGTGCATTGTTTCAGCAACGGCAACAAAGTGTGAACTCACGTGAAAAATTGCAAGCAGATCGAAACTTGCAACACACACCTCAAGCACATGGCACGCACGCAATTAGCATACACAGGTTGAGCGTGGACTTACAACTGTTACAGTCCGACACTTAAAGCGCACTGATCAGACGAAAAGAAAACGCCCGAAACTAGCGCACAAATATACGCTGGACAAGTGTGAACAACTGTCATAATTCTAACTTCGTCGTGTGTCAGCAGCGCTCTCCTTTCGTAAACGGGGTAACCTAAATAATTAACGTAAATTATGTAACGAGTAGGTGGTCGAATGCTTCAACTCATTACAAAAGCCTCAAGCATAATTCTTCAATTTTGTTAGCCACAGCATCAACAAAATGCACGTTATTTTTTTCAAATGTGTAGCGGGTACCAAGCTTCCCCGAAAAATGACGGAGGATGGCATAGGAGTTCTTGGCAGGAGTTTACTAAAGCTTCAATGTGATTCAGACTTTCCAACACTATATCACCCCTAAATTACTTGTTTAGAAATTGTTTTCTTTAATAATCATTTCAGTGTAATTGCTGAAATTATCTTATTCGTTTGCTATATCCGTTATCACTAATTGCTGTTTTCTCATATTTTTTCCTTGATTCCTGTCATTACGTTAAAAGACGTGAGCTAAAAAAATAACAGTATTTTGTTAGAACTACCCGATTCTTGGTTAATACCACAGCGTGGGTGGGTACCATAGATTCCAGGCTCTTCCTCTTCTTCCAATACTCCTCGGTGGGTATGCGCCACTGGTAATAGGTGAACAAGAACAAAAACACCTCTCTATTGCACAAAAAATGGTAAATTATCCCGTAGTGGGTACCCGGCAAAAGTGCTTGTAGCTTAGTTACGAAAGAGTGTTTTAAGAGGCTCTAGAAAAGTCGCTCTTCTTGCTTTCGCTTTGAGTGCGCTGCGTGTTCCACGCAGGCCTGGCGGTTTTTAATTTTCTCGAAGATTGCGTTGATATGCGATATAAAATTTGTCAAGAAATCTTTCTTCTCTCTTTGTGATTCGCACACACCTTCACTGATTCCTGCATGAACCATATTTACCGTGTGGAACGAGCGAAAGCAGAAGAGAAGAAGGACGAAGAAGAGCGGCTCGCGCACGTGGGCCTCAGCTCGCTGGAGCCGCAAGAGAAAGCGAACAAGAATAAGGGCATTTCGTGGTAACCTGCAGGTTTACTAGCACTTTACGGCACAAGGCTGAGCAGTTAGCTGTTCTCGCCGAAGTTCACCGGAAACGTCCGCACCCAAAGGGAAAGAGATCTCCCATGGGAGCCAGATGCGTTCATCTCCAGAAGCCGGCCCCATGCATTCCGCTGAGGTAGCAGCAAGGCCTACGCGAACGGAGAAGAGGTACAAAGCATCCGCTTCCGGAGCGCCTTCGCCATCCCGTCACAAGCAACTACCACTAGCAACTGGACAGCTGGAGAAGCATACTGCAGAAGCAAAGCCGGAAGCCATTGGTAGGAACATCGAGGCCGCGAATTACGAAGAGGGACCAACGGATCACCAGAAGCCTTTGGACCAGAAGCCCGAGGAGTTCCGCTCACACGTAGTCAGCGAGGGCCCGAGACCTGTTGACTACCATAGCCGGCACGACTCGACGCGGCGTAGGCCGTCTCTGTGGAACCCGATGGTTAACCAGGCGAAGCCCCCATTGCAAGGTTTGAACGTACAGGCTGCTGCTTCTCAGGCGAGTTACATCGTGCCGAATTACGTACACGCTCCCAAAGTTCCACCCGAGCCGCGCTTTATCTCCATGCAGATGGTTTCAATAGGTGCGTTGACCGTTCTCATCACCGTGGCGATTATTGCTTGGACTGTGGTGACCTTACGCCAATCCGACGTACTCAAAGAACCTGCCGCACAACACAAGACTGGGCTTGAAGATACAACTGAGTGGTCAGTATCACATCATGTTCTCAAGCTATTTCGTGGCAGCAACAGCACGATGGAGTTCTCCGGCAATGCTACAACGTCCAGTGAAAAAAGCACAATTTCAAACGGCGGCGACGTTAAAATGGTTACTAAGAACAATATCGCTTAGTCAGTTACGTGCAATGGCTCGCTATTCTTTTCCTTTTCTTGTTTGTCTACCAGGAAAACAGTGCAGATCGTATCATTGAAATGTTGTTTCGGCTCAAGTGAGATGCCGGGTTGACGGCGAAATAATGCGAGTTGGTCTATTAGAGTTGCTGCTAGTCTGGCCTAAAAGATGCATGTTGTTTGAACATTCAGCAAGTACCCGCCCACTGCTTTTTAGTATATCTTTCTGTGCAGCTCAACGAAACATTTGTTTTTATTACGAAGGACTAACACTGATTCAATAATGACGTTTCGGTTTCTTTTGTAAGCTCTCGTAATTTGTTTTGTATCGTCAATTCTTTGTGAAGTTGCCTATTTTGTCACAAGTGATAATAAATGTGCACACCTTCACACCTTATTTTAGTAACTAGAGGGCAGCACAACAATTCTCATCTTAGACCTTTTGCTACACTTCTTCTCAAGCTCATGTGCGTGAACAGTTAAGTGGAAGAAAAAGAAGCAACCCAATTTCCGTCGATATTGTGGTTAAGCGGGCTTCTTTGCATACGTACACATAATCATTCCAAGCAGCGCTGAAGTGGGACATGGTTGGAAATTTGCGCCCGTGCTGTGCGGTCTCATCAGTGTCTTGTTTCTACACTGTTTGAAATAGCTATCTGATTTTAATTAGCTGTGATAGCAAGGTAACCAGATGTGCCTTCAAATACGTATAGTATTTGAGGCTGATAAAAGGTAAATAAGATTCATAAAGGCTCTATACGCTTCACGAGCAAATAGGCGAAAATCTAAATGGCAATTTATGCGTGCGAAAATTTCCCGCATCTGCAATCTATTTCTGCCATCTGCACAGAATAAAAATTAAAATGACTGCTCTGAAGTATAGCATGCTAGGAACGCAACCAGCAAAAAATATAACAGCAAAAGCTCTCAGGAGATAACAAGGGTGCCGTAGATACCACCGTCAGCGCCACTGCCACCGCCGGTGTTCGGAACCACTATAACGAGAGGCAAGAACCACACAGTATGGGGTTCAAACCCAGGCTCTCTTGAAGGAAGCTGTGCGTTCTACCAGAGACCCAAGCCGGTGCTCGAAACTGTTTCGCAAGAAGACCCTATACAAGTACTATGTCGAGAAGAAATCGCGTCAACTTACGGGGCGTGACGTGGAAAGAGTAAAGTGACAACAGGCGTTACAAAATGTGAATTGTGTAAAGGTGTCACACAATATAAAATGTTTACCAAGTGGATCACCGAATGCTTCCAGCTTATTAAAAAAGGCAAAGCCATTCTTTCTCCTTATCAACCCCTGCATTCTCCCGGTCTTTTTTCTTCTTTTGGGGAAGACGTTAGTGTTCGGAAACACAAGGCGGATGCCGATTCGTGCCAGAAGGTGGTTACCTCATGATTTATGGTTGTTCATTCATTTTTCGTGTGATAACGTGTAACGCATCTTCAATTTTAGAATTTTTCTCCGTAATACCACACTATGGTTATAATTGCCGTTATAAATGTTTGTGCGGCAAAATGTAACTTCACTCAAAAACTGAATCACTGTTACAGTATAGACATTGTGGACAAAGCCTACCTCATTTATTTCTCAACATTGACAAAACACTTACTGCTTTTTTGCAGAATAAGCAAACATTGTTTATTGAAATGCCCAGAAAAAATGGCAATTCTTGTTGTCAATATAGTACTTATAAAATATTTTTCATCGATAGTCTCGCCCTAATAAAACAAGCTCATTTACTATCGCGCAAGCAGGAACCGGATGTTCTTGGCATGAAAGCGATAAAAATGGAAATGGCATATAGTCGCGGTATTTAGGCAAAATAGAAAAAGCTTAACAACTGTCAGCTATGTTACACAAAAAAATGTGGCAATGCCAGTTCCTGTTCGTGACAACACAACTGTAGCGCCGGAACGTACTTTCGTAATCCCCTTGTTACGTAACTAGACGACAGGGGCGGGAAACGATAGGATTTGCACTGTCACGTGTACCACGGGTTCTGCAAATTCTTGGTAGTATCCGGAAGCTGCATAATGCACATCGAGTCCTGCAATGTTACCTGTGCCCTTTGCTTTCTCGTCTACGCCATCGTAAACATGCTCTGCAGGCGCATTCATGTCTACGGTCCTGTCTGGTGCATCTATAACGTCAGAGGGCACGCTGTCAACCACTGGGTGAACATAGTCGACGCCGTCTTCCATGTCGATCATGGCTGACATGCCGTCATTCACTGCAGATTCGGCCACAGTTTTAGCCGCGGCTTCTGCAACGCGCGCCCCATGGTCGTCCATAATAGGCTGCGCCATGTCTTCGGCAAACACCGGCGTGTCGACGTCTTCATCGACGTATTCGACGTCACGATCTACGTGATTGGCGAGGAACACGACGGGCTCGAGAAAACCCGTGTGCGTCTCGTGGTAGTCGACGGCCGCGTCTGGATACAGAGCTAAGGGCTCCGTGAACACCCTATGTGTGAACGCTTCGGCCGATTCGGCGGCGATGGGCAGCACAGGCGTGATGGCATCCCTACTCGCTTCGGGAACTCGCACGGCTACCGGCGTGGTCCTAACAGGCACAGTGGGGAAACCCCAGTAGAGGTTGTCCGTATTAGTCCTGGCGTAGTATTCGAGTCTGTCGCAGATCTGCGTGGGAAACACCCAGTAAGTATTCTGTAGACCAGCTCTCAGTTACATCATTACAACGACACAACCGTAACTGTCCATTGTAATACCGCCACTGTATAGTAATCGCTATGGGTGACAAAACTTTCACTGTATGTTACTGCGTAAGTGAACGTTCAACAAAACGTATGAATGTTGTGAAACCCTTCCTCCTCCCCCAACATACCTTTTTAACGTAATGGCGTTAAAAAGCTCGTTTTTCTGAAATTTCAGTGTCAGCGTCGTTGCTTGTGAGCGAAAAATTATCTTTGCGTGAAGGATCAAAAACCGAGAAAGGTGCAAATAAAATTATAATATTAAAATCTAGGTCTGAGGGGCAATCTAACTCGGTTCATTTGCGCGTCAAGCGGGGGTTATAGCACAAAGCCACGCCTTGGCTTGTCAATACAGTGAAAATAATTTTCTGTGCTTGAAAACACACTGAAAGTAACTCATCCTTACAAACACAAGCGTCCTGCATTCATGCTTCGCAATACAACATGAAATATTGCTGTAATAATGCGTGGTACATGCGGACATTGCCATCGGGCATCAGAGCATGTAATTACCATAATGACCTCATAATTTGAAGCCAGTCACCCACTACAAAAGGCACACACGTTTCGGCACCGTTAAGGCCACGTATTGGGTGCATGACAACTTCGAAAAGGGTTTGATATATACTAACTGTTTGAAGTACGCTCTAGGAACAGAATATTGCTATCTCGTCCAACTCTTTAATTGCCGCCCACTTTTCCACATACGTTCGAACATTTTGAGTTTCTCGTGAGAACCTGGTGACCTGCAGTCGCAAAAGTGATCCATGTGGTCCAGCGATATTTTAATTGTCTTGTGGTATACGAAAGTAAAGAAAAATGCCGTGGCGCAGGCTTTCGAAATTGAATGTTGCGCTTCACCTTGTTCGTATTTGCAAGCAAATATAAACTAGATCAACTGGTTGGTGTAGTCGTAGCATCAATACATGTACTTATGTGGACTTTTTATAATTCGCGTTTTACCTCACCCAGTCGATGCATGCCCAGAGATCCATCTCGGGGTCCGGTTCCAGTGAACAGTAAGCCCAGTGTTGCGGGCTCCAGGTTGCACAGGCTGAGAGCCCTGCGATGAAATGGCACTCCGACAAGGATGAGCCGCCCAGTGTGAGGAAGCAATTCGAATGTGTAGCCTCCCTGAACATAACGAACATTAAAAAAAACGTAAAAGTTCAGTGTTCCATAGAAGGCGCTTCAACTCACTGAGCAAGGGTGTACAACACATAGCTAAGCACCTGTTACAGCCCATCAGCGTTGGCTTAGGGCGTAGGCTGTGACACATTTAAAGTCTTCTTGCCTCACATTGGATTTCTGATTAATAATAGTCTGCCAACAAATCCTCAAGAGAACGTACTCAGCTGCATAAGGCCTATGTGAGGCAAACACCATTTCCCAAGAACCAGAAAAGACTGGTGTTCCAGCTTTCTTCTCTAAATTGCGCAGTGCGGCGGTCAGATATCGGGTTCAGGCAGATTTCTTGGGTGGTCAGTGAGTTTCCAAAATTATGCTACAGGGCGTACACATTCACGTATAAGCTGTGGGGTCTGTAAATGAGGGAACACTCGCAGAACATACGGAGACAGTTGAAGCGGTCGAACCGAACCAAACAAGACTTCACATCACTGATATTTTTAGCCGAATTATATACATCCTTATTGATACACACGCTAAACACAATCTTAAACACTATTCAAACACACCCAATCAAGCAAAAGAACAAACACAGGGTGGTTTCGCGAATGCTCGACTCCCCACGAGGGCCCACGGTTGACGATCCGCGGTGCCATCCCCATAGGCTCATCGCGAAGGACTAGCGCTCGCGACAGCCACAACGCGCCAAAGAGACTCAGCTATCTTTTCTGTACGGTCACATAACCTCCCCGCCAGGCGTCACTGCTGGCGCTACCGCACCGCGCTAACCACGGTGAAGATCGCGTGCGGGCGCTGCGCCACCTACCGCTCAGCAGCTATTAACCCTAAATTCGGCTTATCCACGAAACAAGTCTTTATTACCAGGTGCAAACGCCTTTACAGGGGGTGCTAGCACCCCAACATCACCATATGACGCCGTTGAGGAGGGCTCTGGCAATTCAAACCACTTGGTGTTCTTCAGTGTGTGCCTAAGGTGTCATTACGGAGTTAGCAGGCCATTTTTTTTATTGTGAATGCATATCTTAGGCGGGCTATGTCAGGCGTGCTGCGGGCGCGCGCGCTTATCCTCGCCCCTAGCAACTGAAGCCCCCACTTCATTGACTTGAGCATGACTTGCCACCGCCTCAATGCAGTGCGTTTGAAACGCGCTTGTAGCGTTTGTGTTGATAAGACCCTGACATTATTGCGTCAGGTACAATGACAGGTGCAGTGCTTCGCCGCTCCTCCTTTCGCCGTTTGATCTCTCTCCTCCTTGCGCCCCACTTTCTCGTCCGCTCACACCTTACTTTTGACCGTTTGCTGGCTGGGCGCCTCTCAAGAACATCCGGAAATGTGTGCTCGAGACGCCGCTGTGAAACGCCAACGCCCAGCCGAGAACGCTGTTTGTTTTGTTCACTTCGTAGCATTTTTTAATCATGCACGCTAGCTACTACAGCTGAATGCATGCGGCCTTTTTCGCGATAGAAAAACGGCGCGTGCGGCGAACGGTGCTATTGGCTGCACAGTGTAAGAAAAAAAAAACATAAGACAGATTTAGTTGTGCGTCCACAGCTGCCGTACGGAGGCAACCTCCCATTGCGATTGGCTGGCAGGCTACGTCCAGACGGCTGCTGCGCACGCCCAACGAAATCTGTCTATTATTTTTCTAACGCTGGGTTCTCACGTGCGAAACGCTGTTATAGACGCTAGGCAATGCATTGGCATTTCCTCATGATTCCCTTTGGGGAGGTAGAGGCATTTTTTATATTATAAAATCAAATATATATTATCTTCGAAACACACAGAGAGAAAAGGAGAAAGAAACTGAAAAGCTGTCATTGGATATTTAGCAACAGAATGCTACAGTAACGCAGAAAGGGGGACTTACCGGATTAATGAACCCGAACCTGTGTAGAGATAGGCCTGACACGATGCTGCCATCGTAGAGTAAGCTGCGTGAAAGCAATGATTACAGCAATTGAAATGTACGTTCACTATCAGATAAATGGCTCGACTCACCACAAGCCAGGCTGCTCCTAGAGGCCGCCTGGCTCGTTATGATGGGTGATGTTCTGGTGCTATTGGGATTGCTTTCGTTTATTGGACCATAAGGGCCAAACCTCATAAGCGCGGAAATGCACGCGACAGCGACGAGCGACGCTATGAGCGACGGAACAGGGCGTTCGCGCGACGTGTCGCGTGCTCGTCTTCGCGCGATCGCTCGGTTCTCCAGATTTGGAAACCGTCGCTCATCGCCCGGAAGTGCTGGGCTCAAGCAGCCAATAGCGAAATACCGGAAAAGACAAAGACTACATAGGTGCACGTGACCCTGCCCGAGTCACGCATGCGCAACAAGAAATAACGCAATGTTTATTACGCATGTGCATATAAAAAAGTGCTGCAAGGCAATAATAAACACTTTCCGTTTCATTACACAACATTATATCTTATTTTTAAATTGCATACCACTCGCTACGCGGTTTTCTTGGTGCGAGTAGACGGCCTCATGCCAGCAACAATGGAATTCGCTCGCCGAAGCCGTCGCGTGAATGAGGTTTGCCTTCGCTAGCGACTGATCGCGCGAAGCCGATCTACGTCGCGTCGCTCGTCGCTGTCGCGTGCATTTTCGCGCTTATGAGGTTTCCTCTTAAAGGGTTCTTACCAGCGCAAACGACAGGGCAGGAGGGGACAGGAGAAGAGACGAGGCAGAGCGCTGACAGAGCTCTGTCCCCTCCTGCCCTGTCGTTTTCGCTGGTAAGAACCCTTTATGATGTTATACCAACACGCCCAAACCCACCGTCTCTTGAGTTTATTGGACGTTTAATGCTGTGGAAAACCACCGTTAAGCCTCGCGTCATGGTTTCGATCTCGGCCGCGGAAATCTCCTATTTTGACGTTGCATAGAAATGCCGTTATTGCGTAGCGATTGGCGTTGTTCTAAATACTCACGGGCACACAGTCACGGGCCCATGCTGAATCTCCTTCGTATACCATCGTTCTGTTTGCGAAACTGAGGATGCCGCGAATTTTTAGAGTAAGCATGTGGGGCTTCCACGGCACAAGGAGAGTCTTGTAAAAGAAATTCGCAAGATATGTTGCAAACTCGACGTGCAATCTGCGTGCCACTTCTTGCGGTGCTTTATTGACTTCCTGCATGTTGCTACAGTAGAGATACGTGTTGTCTGCAGCGAGTTGTATAAGGTGTTTTTTTTTTCTTTTTCCGGAAGTCGTGACAAAAGCGCCGGTGGACGGAGCAATCGCGCGCTTGACAAAGCGTTCGCACCCTTTTTTTGTGTGGAGCGGGTGTCAACCACATGCTATCGAAGTGTTTATGACGAAGTTAATTATGACAATTCCTTCTTGGTTATTTCTTGTATTCGTATTATATCAAATCTTGTTCGTTTATTTTAACGTATTTTTGGGCACTGGTAGTTTTGTTTTAAGCTTGTATTGACCATTTGACGGTGAGCGTAATCAAGCACATGGTTTTTACGGACAAAAATCTGGGCCTCTTTATTGCTACGCACTTGAAAATGCTTATGTTCTTAGCATAGGTCGGCAAAAAAAAGCGGATCTCACTTAGACTCACTCGAGAAACATACTTTTTGGTCAGGGCTCACTCGGACCCACGCTCACCAAAATTTTCTTCAACCGGACTCACTCAAATTGAGACTCACGGAACCTTTTTTCTCAACCGAACTCACCCTGACTCAAGCTCATTGACATATTGCTCAGCCACACTCACTCAGGCCGAAATTCAGGGCTTCACCTGAGCCACAGTGAGCCAGAGTAAGTCGAGTCCGTTAGCGTAAAATCGGCTTTTTCGATCATGATGTCACGGCTCTTCAACGCAGATACCACTATGATACGACTTTTCAAGTTTCACCTTGAAGTACGAGTTACAAGTGGTTTCAATCAAATAATAATATTTTTATTATTCACGCAACAAGCAGATCACATTTCATCAAGTAATTTCGGAGAAATAAGCTATGGGTAAAGGTCGGGGCAGGCTCCCATCCCCGTCTTGACCCATATTAGCCCCAACATAAGAAAATTAACAAAATTAATTTATTTCTTCAAAATTATTGCTTCTACGACCTCATAAAACAGAATAAGACTTTCAATTTTAAAAAAAAAAGATCTTTCCAAAAATGCTTTTGAAGCCGTCGTATATGTAGAACACCAGTGTTTGACACACCGCGAACAAAAAATATTAGCGCCTATCATTGTCATAAGAAAGTCACTGCTCACCAAATAACTGACAAACAATCGACAAAAATATTGTCACGGGCTAAGTAGATGCCTGAGGATGACGACGACGAAGTGCTGAACGGGAACGTGCTCGGACTGCAGCAGCGTCGTACGCATTAGCTCGCCAGTATATTTGCCAGTACACATTTGTTCATCAGTGTATACTTTATTCCCCGTAACATCATTGGTGGAAGGTGCGGGGTACCACTCGCTATACAGCCCAACGAGCTGGATCTTCGCAGCGGACGGCGCATTGCAGCTACCACGATGACTGACCAGGCTACTCAATGTCAACAAGATCCGTCAGCCTCGCAGCCGATCGTTGTGGTGCAACCTCGTGACCCAGGTCCATTCAACGGCACAAGTGGCATAGACGTCGATGACTGGCTTGTTCAATATGAGCGCGTCAGCAGCAGCAACCATTGGGGTCCAACGCTTATGCTGGCGAACATCATCTTCTACTTGCATGGCACGGCAAAACTCTGGTACGAGACACATCAAGAAGAGTTGACTAGCTGGGACGTCTGTAAGCAGAAATTGCGCTATCTATTTGGGAAACCCATCGGACGTCAAGTGGCCGCAAAGAAAGAGCTTGCGACTCGTGCCCAGACATCCACGGAGCCGTACATCGCGTACATCCAGGACGTGTTGGCTTTGTGCCGCAAGGTCGACAAGGACATGCTCGACGAGGACAAAGTCGGACACATCCTGAAAGGAATTGCGGATGACGCCTTCAATTTTCTCCTGTGCAAGGACTGCTCCACGGTGGAGTCGGTCATCGAAGCATGTCGTCGCTTCGAACAGGCAAAAAGTAGGCGCATAGTTCACCGATTTGACCGCCTTCCCAACACGGCGGCTACGTCCTCTTGCGAAGATTTGCCCACACTACACCAACCACCAGCGCCAGAAAACGTCACCAGAATAGTCCGTCGGGAACTCGAGGCCATGGCTCCCGCTATGTCTAGCGTCAGCGCGCCAGGACACAACCTCGGTGCTGTTTCAATGATACAGGCCGTGGTTCGCCAAGAGATCGCGAATATGGGCATTTCGCCACCTCATCAAAATGCCTCTGCTACTTCCAGCTCGGCTCCAGTCGTTGCGGCTGCCACTCCGAACCGCACGTTCGCGCCACGACGAAACCCAGCTGAATGGCGCACTCATGATGATCGGCCCATATGTTTTACGTGCCATCGGATAGGACACATCGCTCGCCATTGCCGCAGCCGGTGGACCTCATCACCTCGACCGAGCTTCTATGATTGGCGGCCTCGCTCTGAACGTGCACCTTATGCCCCGTCCTACCGTGCTGAGACAGGTGCAGAGTATAATCCAGAACGTCGGACCAGCCGCTCGCCATCGCCCGTGCGTCGTCAGTCCCGCTCGCCCCAACCCCGCCGTTCTCGGTCTCCTTACGACCGTCGCTCGGAAAACTAGCCGGTGCAGCCCCCGGAGGTGACGCTGCATACACGACTTGGACTGCAAATCCTCTGATTACTCCCGACCAGCGGTGCAACCTCCTAACAATTCTCGTTGATGATTTACCTATAACGGCTCTTATTGATACCGGTGCACAAATATCTGTGATGAGCTCAGACCTCCGCCGCCGCCTCAAAAAAGTTCTGACGCCTGCGATTGCACCTACCGTTCGTACCGCGGATGGGAGTACTCCCGCTGTGCTTGGAATGTGCACTGCGCGATTAACAATTTCTAAGCATCAAACTTCAGTTTTGTTCGCTGTACTGGAAAATTGCCCTCATGACCTAATCCTTGGACTCGACTTTCTGACTTCACACGCTGCGCTCATTGACTGTTCCAAAGGTCTTCTTCAGCTCGAACTACCATCCTTTTCGGAGACCGTCTCTACCAGCCCACCTCGTCTACGCTCTGTCGATTTCCTTAGACTTCCGCCGCAAGCCGCAGTCCAAGTCCAACTCTCGCCATATCCTGCAGTACCCGATGGTGATTATGTTGCTGCCCCGATTTCTGACGTCGCCATGACACGCAATGTTGCACTCCCCAACACGGTGGTTACCGTTAAGGACAACCGAACTTCGTTTCCCGTCCTCAATTTCGGCCTCTCAGCGCAAGTTATTCCTCGCGGCATGTCACTTGCGCATCTTACACCACTGGTCGACCACACAGTTTCCGCTCTAACCACCAATTCGCCACCCGATTTTTCATCAACGTCGTTCTCGTCACGTTCCTGTTCCGACCTTTTCAAGCCAATGCTATCTGACAAGCTCACCTCTGAACAAGTCTCTGCTTTCTGCCGTGTGCTTGCTCCTTATCAGGACATCTTTGACTTCGGCGACCGTAATTTGGGCCAGACATCTGTAGTAACCCATCGCATCGACACCGGTGACGCTCGACCCATTCGCCGACGACCCTACCGTGTGTCAGCCCCGGAGCGTGCTATTATACAGCGAGAAGTCGATAAAATGCTTGATAAGGGCATAATCCACTGCCCTTGAAAGGGCAGTGGAAGTTGGAGGCCGGGTAGTTAGACAGGACACTGGCAAGCTTTCCCAAGAAACGAAGAACCTAATTAAGAAGCGTCAAATCATGAAAGTGTCAAGTACAACAGACAAAATAGAACTGGCAGAGCTTTCGAAGTTGATTAATAGACGTAAGGTATGCGATGTAAGAAGGTATAACATGGAGAGAATTGAACACGCTCTGAAAAACGGAGGAAGTGTCAAAGCATTGAAGAGGAAACTTGGGATAGGCAAAAGTCGGATGTATGCACTAAGGGACAAAGAAGGCAAAATAACTACCAATATGGATAGGATAGTTAAAATAGCGGAGGAGTTTTACAAAGATCTGTACAGTAGCCGAGACAACCACGACCTTAATACTATAAGAACTAGCAGTAACCCAGATTACACCCCACCAGTAATGATAGAAGAAGTCAGAAAAGCTTTGGAGAGCATGCAAAGGGGCAAAGCTGCTGGTGAGGATCAGGTAACATCAGATTTGCTGAAAGATGGAGGACAGATTGTGTTAGAAAAACTAGCCACCCTGTTTACGAGGTGTCTCCTGACGGGAAGAGTACCAGAGTCTTGGAAGAACGCTAACATCATCTTAATACATAAGAAAGGAGATGACAAGGACTTGAAGAATTACAGGCCGATCAGCTTGCTCTCTGTAGTATACAAGCTATTTACAAAGGTAATTGCTAACAGAGTAAAGAAAACATTAGAATTCAATCAACCAAAGGAACAAGCAGGATTTCGAACAGGCTACTCAACAATTGACCACATTCATACTATCAATCAGGTAATAGAGAAATGCTCAGAGTATAACCAACCACTATACATAGCCTTCATAGATTACGAGAAGGCGTTTGATTCAGTAGAAATATCAGCCGTCATGCAAACACTGCGGAATCAGGGCGTAGATGAAGTATATATAAACATTCTGGAAGAAATCTACAGGGGATCAACTGCTACCATAGTGCTTCATAAAGAAAGCAACAGAATACCAATCAAGAAGGGTGTAAGGCAGGGGGACACAATTTCCCCAATGCTATTTACCGCGTGCTTACACGAGGTTTTCAGAAGCCTAGAATGGGAGCAGTTAGGGATAAGAGTCAATGGAGAATACCTTAGTAACCTGCGCTTCGCCGATGACATTGCATTGCTCAGTAACTCGGGGGACGAATTGCAACTCATGATTACGGAGTTAGACAAGGAGAGCAGAAAGGTGGGTCTTAAAATTAATCTGCAGAAAACGAAAGTAATGTACAACAACCTCGGCAAGGAGCAGCGCTTCGAGATAGGTAATAGTGCACTTGAAGTTGTAAAAGACTATGTCTACTTAGGGCAGGTAATAACCGCAGAGCCGAACCACGAGATTGAAGTAACTAGAAGAATAAGAATGGGGTGGAGCACATTCGGCAAGCACTCTCAAATTATGACATGTAGATTGCCACTATCCCTCAAGAGGAAGGTATATAACAGCTGTATCTTGCCGGTACTTAGCTACGGAGCAGAAACCTGGAGACTTACAAAGAGGGTTCAGCTTAAATTGAGGACGACGCAGCGAGCAATGGAAAGAAAAATGGTAGGTGTAACCTTAAGAGACAAGAAGAGAGCAGAGTGGATTAGGGAACAAACGGGGGTTAAGGATATCATAGCTGAAATCAAGATGAAGAAATGGACATGGGCAGGGCATGTAGCGCGTAGACAGGATAACCGCTGGTCACTAAGGGTAACTGACTGGATTCCCAGAGAAGGGAAGCGGGCTAGAGGGAGACAGAAGGTTAGGTGGGCAGATGAGATTAAGAAGTTTGCGGGTATAAATTGGCAGCAGCAAGCACAGGACCGGGTTAACTGGCGGAACATGGGAGAGGCCTTTGTCCTGCAGTGGACGTAGTCAGGCTGATGATGATGATGATGATGAAGGGCATAATCGAACCCTCATCTAGTCCCTGGTCCTCACCCGTTGTACTTGTTAAAAAGAAGGACAATAGCTGGAGATTCTGTGTTGATTACCGCCATCTCAACCATATTACCAAGAAAGATGTCTATCCCCTACCGCGCATAGATGATGCACTCGATTGCTTGCACGGTGCCAAATATTTCTCTTCAATAGACCTTCGCACAGGCTACTGGCAGATCGCTGTGGACGACAAAGACAGAGAGAAGACGGCCTTCGTGACTCCTGATGGTCTTTATCAGTTCAAGATGATGCCTTTTGGATTATGCAATGCCCCCGCGACATTTGAGCGCATGATGGACTCTCTCCTTCGAGGCATGAAGTGGACCATCTGCCTCTGCTATCTTGACGACGTTATTGTTTTTTCGACTACTTTCGACGACCATCTTACCCGTCTGTCCGCAGTGCTTGATGTTTTTCGACGTGCCAACTTGCAACTTAACTCGTCCAAATGCCGCTTTGGGCAACGCCAAATTTGCGTACTCGGCCATCTTGTTAACGCTGCGGGCGTTCAACCAGACCCTGCGAAAGTCCGAGCAGTTCGCGACTTCCCCACACCCCGCTCAGTTAAGGACGTCCGAAGTTTTCTGGGACTGTGCTCCTATTTCCGTCGTTTTGTCGAGAAGTTCGCTGAAGTAGCCCGTCCTCTAACCTGCCTCCTCAAAACGGATGTCGCATTCACCTGGGGCCAACAGCAAGCAAACGCCTTCTCGTCGCTCGTCGACATTCTCACCAATCCACCAGTCCTAGCACACTTCGACCCATCTGCTGCTACGGAGCTTCGTACTGACGCCAGTGGCCACGGCATAGGCGCAGTGCTCGCGCAGCGGCAACAAGGAATGCACCGCGTCGTCGCGTATGCAAGCCGTCTGTTGTCGCGCTCGGAACAAAATTATTCCATCACAGAACGCGAGTGCTTAGCTCTCGTCTGGGCCATTGCGAAATTCCGACCGTACCTGTATGGCCGACCATTCTCAGTTATTACGGACCACCATGCGCTTTGCTGGCTCTCCTCACTCAAGGACCCTACGGGACGCCTTGGTCGCTGGGCGCTGCGCTTACAAGAGTACACTTTTTCCGTATCCTATAAATCCGGACAACTTCACAAGGATGCCGACTGCTTGTCCCGTTACCCAGTCGATCCCCCTGACACGAGGGCAGATGAGCAAGAGGCCCTCGTTCTTTCAATTACCGACTTCACCGACATAGCTGCTGAACAACGCCGCGACCCCTCTTTGCGTGCTATTATCAATGGTCTGCACTCTCCCCACCCTGACCACTCCTTACAACTGTTCGTTCTTCACAACGACATCTTGCACCGCTACAACACCCGCCCTGATGGTGCTGAGCTTTTACTCGTTGTTCCTGTGCATCTTCGCTCAGACGTTTTGGCCCAGCTGCATGATGCCCCCTCCGCTGGACACCTAGGGGTGTCACGCACGTATGACCGCATTCGCCGCCGATTCTTTTGGCCTGGCCTCTACCGTTCTGTGCGACAGTACGTTGCGGCATGCGACCTCTGCCAGCGCCGCAAGACACCTGCTCTGAGACCTGCTGGTACCCTCCAGCCCATTGAAGTACCAGATGAGCCATTCTTCCGAGTCGGCCTCGATCTTCTAGGACCCTTTCCCGTGTCGGCCACCGGTAATAAGTGGATTGCTATTGCTACCGATTACGCAACGCGGTATGCCGTTACACGCGCCCTCCCCACCAGCTGCGCTACTGATGTAGCCGATTTCCTTCTTCATGACATCATTCTGCGTCATGGTGCTCCTCGTCAGTTGATCACCGACCGCGGCAGCTGTTTTCTATCTAAAGTAGTCGACGAGCTCCTGCGATCCTGCTCTACCCACCACAAGTTCACTACAGCGTACCATCCGCAAACCAACGGCCTCACGGAACGCCTCAACCGTACCTTGACGAATATGTTAGCGATGTACGTTTCCAAGGATCACAAAGATTGGGACATCCACTTACCTTTCGTTACCTTCGCATACAACAGTTCACGTCATGATACAGCTGGATTTTCCCCTTTTTACCTACTGTTCGGTTATGACCCGCCTTTGCCCATGGACACCATGCTCCAATCTGACGCCGCCTCATCGACTGCTTATGCTCGTGATGCCCTGGCCCGAGCTGACATCGCCCGCCAAGTCGCCCGGGATCGTTTATGTGCCTCGCAGCTTAACCAAAAGAGTGCTTACGATCGCCGGCACCGCGACGTACAGTACTCTCCGGGGTCACTCGTCTTCCTGTGGTTACCATCACGTCGTGTTGGTCTCAGCGAAAAACTGATGTCCCGTTACGTTGGCCCCTACCGCGTCATACGCAAGGTCACCAGCGTGACCTATGAGATAGCTCCACTCCATACCACGTCAGTACCAGCTTCAGTCCCGACCGATATAGTGCACGTCTCACGGCTCAAGCCATACTTCTCACGCCCCGAGAATTGATCGCACCGGGACGGTGCTTCTGCCGCCGGCGGGTAATGTCACGGGCTAAGTAGATGCCTGAGGATGACGACGACGAAGTGCTGAACGGGAACGTGCTCGGACTGCAGCAGCGTCGTACGCATTAGCTCGCCAGTATATTTGCCAGTACACATTTGTTCATCAGTGTATACTTTATTCCCCGTAACAATATCAGCAGTATCGAGAACGCTTTGAATTCATACTACTCATATTGTTTTTTCGCGGCCTGGCGCTCAGCTACATTCACGCGAATAAGCTATTTTGTGACTGCAAGCACGTGACTATTTGTTGCGCAGTGATCACCTAGACTTGCGTGTGACGAGGACCGGGAATTAAACGCACCTTAGGTGGCGCTACCTTTTTGAAGAAAAAAAAAACATTTGAGTTACACTTAAATGTGTCAGCGTCCTACATGTAGGACAATGGGCATATGTTTTCGTGACCAGAATTCATGCGGCACCTAGCGGCAATATAGGGAAGCTGTGTACTGAGATTCAAACAGTCCAAGCACCAGTGGCATACAGTAGGAGCACGGTAGGAATGTGCCACCCGTGAAGAAAAAATGAACGGCCAAGCAGATTTCTTCTTTGCAGGGGAGGCACCAGTGTTAGCTTGTTAACTCGAACCTATTAAAGGTCCATTGTATTCAGTGACTGCATGTCGCTGCTGCGCCCGAAGTATATGTAAACAAATTTCGCAGAGACGTGGTTTGCCATGTGCATTGCACACACAACGCGACCATTTCAAGAACGCCTCTCGCGCTTGCGGGACCACTGGTGCTGACCAAAATAACATGCTCCGCGTCAACAACCCGCTCCCTTTCTTCAAAGCAGCGTGAACTGCAATCACACTTCTGAAAACTCAATATTTGTGTTAGTGACAGCGAACGCGGTGACCTCCGTGAATCCGCCATGATGCAACTCTGCAGCACCCTCTCAATTTCATTCGAGTGGCGATATGAGTACTACAGAAAGGAGCTATGTGTGAATACACTTGAGAAATAATGTAAAAGCCGATATAAAGGTTATAGTAAAGCTGAAAATGAGTAGATATAACTGTCAGTTGGTAATCAAAAGTGGAGCTCACTCAGACTCACTCAGGAAACATATCTACCTCTTAGCGCTCAGCCGGCTCAAGCTGACTAATTTTAACTGCGGAACATTTATTAGTCGCACCATGTCACTAGTCGTTGGCATTCGCACCCCCACTGCGCATGCTCGTCTCCCCTCCCCTCCCCTCCCTCCCCTTTCATGCCATCTCCCTCTTTCGCTTGACCTCACGCTTTGCTCAACTCGAGTAGATGCGATGGGAGCAACGGATAGCCACAGTACCTTCAACCAGTACTGGAGCACAACCCCACATCATCGTTTCACCACTCGATCAAGGCAACGTTACCCCACCCTCACCGTCTTCAGCGTCAACAACAGCAAGCAACGCAGAAGGCAAGGCTGCGAAGAAACGAGCACACGACGCTGAACGCAAGCGTTTGACGCGAGCTGCGGATCTTTCACTCGGAAAACGAGAAGCAGCTGTGAAACGGCAATGCCGAGCTGTGGATTCCGAACGTGAGCAGTGAGCTTTAGGACCAGAGGTGCGTGAGCGAGAAGCGGCGTGAAAACGTCGTCAACGAGAGACGGCTCCAGAAGCTTCTAGTGAACGCGAGCGCGCTGCGAAAGGGGCGGGGCGAGCCAAGCAGTTTGCGCAGCCGGTCGCTCGTTTCAAACGGCCACACCTTCGGACACAGGGGTAAGGTGTGCGTCTGACTGCGCTTCGACAAAGACCTTGCGCTGGTCGGGAGCATCAAGAAAAAAGCGAAGCAGACCAACGCACTACGGGTTCTTTGAAGCACGTTTGGCAGCGTCGACCTGAAGGGCGGCGGCGTCACGACAACGTTAACAGCGACAACGATGACGACGACAGACTGCTGGAGCCGTTCAAGTCGTACTTGGTGTGCGCATCTAGTAAGGACTCGTTGGTACGTGGGCACGTACCGTCAATGAGCGTGACCTACGGTTACCGTTACCCGCCTCAACCCGCACGCTTACCCAATATGAACGCTGCCCGGTGAGTTCCAAACTATACCCAATTACACAAAATTCACGAGATACCCCCCACCCCCTCTGCGACGCATTTATTCGAGTTCCCCCCGTGGGAAGATGCGGGTGGCTTTTTTTTATTCTCCACCGCACTCACCAAAAATTTCCTTAACAAGACTAATTAGGTCTCTCACTTACCAAAATCTTACTCACCCGGACTGCCTGAAATTCAGGCTTACGGCCTTATTTGATTATGAGTGTGTCGACTAATGAGGGAGGCTATAGACCTAAGGTTCTTAGATTGTGTGGTTTTAGCACTTTGTTTTCATTTAGCAATGGCCACTCCAGCGGATGCTGAGCAGTGCAACGCCATGACCGCTCAGCTCGAGGACGAGATCGAGTGGAGTCGCCGCCTGGCGGCAACTGGCTGCAGCGCACCTAACGTGGATTGTTCCATGCGTCGTCTGCTTGTCACGTCGTGTTTGCACGTGGTGATACGTCACGCACGTTCTCAAAGGGTGGTTTGTCTGGTTATGTAGCGTGATTACCTGCTTCTACGTATGCCTCAAACAACGCACGAACGCAATTGGGCTTGCTCGGCTGTTAATGCACTGTAATAAAATCAGCGAGTGCAACTTTCCAGACTGCTGTGTATTGTCGTCGTATTCCCCATTCACCAGAATAATTTCAGTGAGGGTGCCGCTTTCTGGTTCAAGCACATCATAAAATGTACTTGGCATCGTCCTAAACGTGAGCACAATACCAAAAAACGACAAGAAAGTTGCCAAGGACCTCTACAGAACATGTTATCGGAACTCTCAGACACAGTGCAATAACTTCTACGAGTACAGAGCACAGTAATTACTAAGGCAACGCAAGTAGCTATAACGACATACTCGGTAACGTGGTGAGGTGTGACGTGGCTCCACGGTACATAGGATCCGCAAAATCCTGCCGTGTAGTTTTCGTTTACAGGATGAAGAGGTGGTGCAAGTACCTGGAATGCATTTCGTTGTTCAGCACTGAAGTTCGATATTTATAAGAATGCAGCGATACGCTAAGAACTGGTACACATATCCGTAACTTGTGTAACTAACCTCATGCTACCGGAGATTGAGCTGAAAGTTCTAGTGTATTATAGCCCACTTTTCAACATTAACGTTAGCTTCACGGTAGCTTTATGTTCACTGAAATTTAACTAAACGAGCTGATGCATTAAGCTATGATAACGAAAACGTGTGATATGAAACGGCGTATTATCTTCAGTAAAAGACATGTTCAATTGTGCATACTCTATCGAATTATCCAAATATCCAAATATCCATGGATGTGCCTGTTATGTAACATTCATTCGCGCGCACTGGCTGTGTATACTTTCTATAAGTATTAGTGAAAACAAACATTTCACCAAAGTTCACTCTAAGAATATTAAAACAAAAGTTATTTCATTCTTTTTTTTGCCGCGTATATAACTTTCACGTATAATCTCTCAGCATAACTCATAGCTATCTTTCATCGAGTCGTGCGCCTCACAAAATTTAGAAAGAGTTCACATGCCTCTTTGAAGAGATTCATATGCGTACGTTTAAAATTTTTCTAGGACTTTTTTTCCTCACTGTTGACGGCTCGGAAACGTATCCCGTGCTCATGCAGTAAGTAGTGACCCGAACTTGTCTTAGACGCTGAGTAAAACGAGTAGCTCTTACGCACCTTGTAACGATGCACGAAAGCGATCTGCTGGTGAAGGCAGGCGCTGCTGTGCATCGAGTTCCAATCCAGGTCGGAAGTCACACATGACGCAGCCGGAAACCACATGAGGCCGCCTCCAACAAACTTCCCTGCCTTGTCTATGTGCGCCGAGGGGCTGCTGAGACAACGGGGGCGGCGATGTGCGTGATGTATCTTACGGTGTCGTCGCACTAAGTAATCTTTCTCGCCCAATCTTTGCCCACTGTTATTTTCGTGTAACGCAGAAAGCAGCTTAGGTCTACGTTGAATTTTGTGGCGAACTTTTTTGGGCTTTGCCGAGAACACCCTGTTAAAAGGCGTTTCCTGGATCTGGGCTCCCTGGCTTTTTCGTCGTTGAACAATAACATTTTCGTTCGGCGGATTGATGATCCGTAACACCTTCTGCCGCTTCTCTGAAATAGTGGCTTTTTTGGTCACAAAAACTTCCGGCTTCCCTGTGGTTTGTGGTTTTAACGGCAGTACTGTAGTCGTCGTTGTTTTGCGGAGTTGTGGCACTGCTAGCTTTGATCGGTTTACGTAGGAGGCTACCGCAGGTGACATTGTCCCATCTGAATGGGCCTTGAGTTGCCGATTCTGGAAGTATTCTTGAGTAGAGCTGCTCTGGAACAGGAGCCCGCAGTGAAAAGAGAAACAGAAGAAAAAAAAAGACATATGTATGGTTGTTTTCTGCAATGTGCTCAGATTTGGGTGCACGTAGAAGAACCCCAGGTGGTCGGAATTTCTGAGGCCCTCCACTACGGCGTCTCTCATAATCATATGGTGGTTTTGGGACGTTAAACACTACATATCAATCATGATCATCATTTTCTGCAAATGAGTGTAGCGGAATGCTGCATAGAGTCGGGAGGTTCGGGAAAGAAGAATTGGCAACCACTCGTTAGTAGCCTGAAGCCACAAGAAAATCCCGACGGGTTATCTTGAAAAATATTTAGTTGCCCGAAAATTCATCCTGGTCCGGTGACCAAACCCGACATTAACACCTTTCCGAGGCGGTCACTTTACCAATTCAGCTAATCAGGAAGATACCATTTAGCAACATGAGGGCGAATTAATCGACAAATTGAAGCACATGGACATAACATATTGCAAATAAGTTGTGCATACTCTAGTAAGGTACTAGAATGATTTGGAAAGAGAAATTTACTAATTCCTGTATGTATAGCAGCGTGTACGTTTTTTTTCATTTTATGTCCTTATCAACGGAGCAGTCACGTGTCAAACAAAAAATTCCGCCATATCCACGAAGTGAATGATGATGAGTGGGCGAAGCTCCGGAGGTAAACCTGGTAAACCATGAATCCTCTGTACATTTTGCCCACTCGATTTTATTACATCGCTCCCCCTAGCGTACGTCGCCGCACTAAATCGAACGATTGCCTTCAACCAATGACACTCGCCATATGTGACATCATTCCTATTTTATAAGATCTCGCGTCTTTCATCAACTACAAGTACCGCTTTCTAGTTTATAACATCTTGCATCTTTTCATCATCAGCTACAAGTACCACCATCTAGTAAACACTACAAGAACTAAACGAGAGGTGGCTACATGGATGGATGCTATGAGCGTCCCCTTTATAACGGGGTGGTGACAAGTATGCCACCAGGCCCGACAAAAAAAAAAAAAACCTTTTTTCTTTTTTTTATGTTGGCCTAATGCCTCTACTTCGATAAATTCTATCTTAATGGAAAAAAGGTAAATTTTCAGCTTAAGTTCTCTGCCATTTACGGCACACTGTCCATATTTTATTTTTCCAATATTTATTTTTGTCCTTTCTCTCTAATTTTCTGCCACCAATACTCTAACCGTCTCTTACTTATTTCAATCGCGGGTGTGTTCAGCTTTCCATTGTTGTCCCTAAAACCCAAGGCTTCCTGTAGGCTCGTGCCCAAACGTACACCTGGGTGGATATCTCCACATTCAATCAGAACATGCTCCGCCGTTTCCTTATCTTTCCCGCAGCATGTGCATTGTTCTTCTTCTTTACTGAATCTTGCTTTATAACTACGCGTTCTAAGGCAACCCGATCTCGCTTCAAACAGTAAAGCGCTTCCCCTTGAATTATCGTAAAATGCCTCCCTCCTTATTTCATTTTTGCCCTTTCGGTAGTTACTCAAAGCCGGTTTTTTTCTCCATAGCTGCCATCCAGTAAATCCTCTCCGCCTCCCTGACTTTTCCCTTAACGCTCTTTGTTGACATATGGCTCACAATACCAGCCGTATATTTACTAGTGAGTCTTCTAGTTCTTTTTCTCCACTGTGTGTCCACGCTCTTCCTATACAAATAACGGAACACCTTCTCTGCCCATCTACTCTCCTTCATATTTCTTAGCCTTTCTTCGAACCTTATTTTGCTCTGCGCTTCCCTCGCCTCAAAACCTGCCCACCCCATATCGCCCTTTACAGCCTCGTTTGTCGTCTTCCCGTGAGCACCCAACGCGAGGCGTCCCACAGTCCTTTGATTTACATCCATTCCCGATTGCACCTCTGCCCTCATGCACACCACTGAGTTCCCAAAAGTAAGCCCTGGAACCATTACACCCTTCCACAGACCTCGAAGCACCTCATACCTATTGTATCCCCACAACGCTCTGTGCTTCATTATTGCCGCATTCCTCTTTCCTTTTGCTGCCGAGGCTTTTTCCTGTACCTCCATGTATCTATCACTCTCATTTACCCATACTCCAAGGTACTTGTATTCACTTACCCTCGGCATTTCTTGGCCTTGTATGGACACCGTCTGATCACAGGGATCATTGAATACCATCAAACCACACTTCGTTACACTGAATCCTAGTCCAAGAGCTTCACCTTCCCTTCCGCATATATTCGCCAGCTGCTGTATATCATCTCGACTGTCCGCAAATAAGACGATATCGTCCGCATAAAATAAACCTGGAAGCTTCTGCTCAATCATCATGCCGCCCTGTTTGTGTGACAGATTAAAACCAATGTTGCTACCTTCTAGCGCTTTTTCCATACTCACCATGTACAGCATGAATAACAGTGGGGACAAAGGACATCCCTGTCTCAGACCCCTGCTAACCTCAACGTTCTCTTTGCTACGCATTCCTTCCCACTCTATGCAAACTGTATTTTCTCGGTATATCTCCCTCAAAAGCTGTATACAGTCGTCGCCCGTGCCCATTCCTTTCAATATATCCCACAAAAGTTCCTGATTAACGTTGTCGTATGCCCCAGTGATGTCTAGAAAAGCCACGTACAAGGGCCTATTCTCTATTTTAGATATTTCTATACACTGAGTGAGAACAAACAGGTTATCGTCTAACCGCCTGTCGACTCGAAATCCGTTCTGAAGTTCTCCCAAAATATCGTTATGTTCGGCCCACGTTTCTATTTTCATTTTTACTGCTTGCATCGCCAACCTGTATAGTACCGATGTAATGGTTAGTGGTCTATACGAGCGAATCTTGTCCTTTTCTCCTTTGCCTTTATAGATTAAGTTCATTCTACTTTGTCGCCAACTGTCCGGTATTTGTCCGTCCTTTAAGCTTTTTTCTACTGCTTTTAACAATGCTTCTTTAGTGTTATGTCCTAGTTCGTTAATGAGGCTAACGGGAATCCCATCTAAACCCGCGGCAGTGCGCTTTGGAATTTTTCCTTCGGCCTTTTTCCAGTTGAAATTATCTAGTACTAGCTCCTCCTCTGTTGCTTTCTCCGCCACACTTTTACTCACCGAGGAGATCCCCTGGACGCTCTTTTGAAACGAATCGGCTGTTACCTTTTGGATGTAACCTAGCGCTTCGTACCCTTCCAATTGATTTCCTCCTTCATCTAGAATATGTTGTTGCGTTGTGACAGACTTCCTACCTAGCGCCTTTATGTGGCTCCAAAAAATCCTAGGCGCGGCCTCCTTTTTTTCGTGTATCTCTGTCATCCAGCGTTCACTTTCACCTTTAATTTTTGCCTCTACCAATTTCTGTACAAGGGATTTTTTCTCCAAATATATTTCCCATATTTTTTTGACTTCGTCCTGCGGCCGCTTCTCCTTTTTTGCCTTTCTATGCTCCCGTGATGCTTCGCGTCGCTTCTCGATCGCCTCCCGGATTTCCTTGTTCCACCAACTTTTTGGCTTCCTTTTTCCTTTCCAGCAAACGGTTTTCTTCTCTTTCCCTATCTCCTTCGTCATTAGATGTAACAGCTCCCTATACTCCCAGTCCTTGCCTGGTATTTCGCCTACTTCTTCCTCGACTCTTGCGGCTATATTTATTATTTGTTTGTCATTTAAATACGAGCTGTCAGACTTTGATTCCATGCTCATATTTTTAGTTTCGTATCCCATTTGTAATGTTATTCGTTTATGATCACTACCCAAGCTGTTAATGCCTTCCTCGTCTATCCTCATTTCTGTCAGTTTGTGGTAAATTCCTTCAGTCATGAGACAATAATCAATACTTGATTGCTTGTTTCCGACTTCCCATGTGATCTGGCCGTCACATTTAGGCCCCGTGTTAACTATCTCCAGACTATGTTGCTCGCAAAGATCTAGTAATAACTTCCCATTGGTGTCTGAATATCCGTCAAGGTCATGTATGTGGGCATTCATGTCCCCTAGAAGGATGATTTCGGCCCCATTACCAAATTCCTTAATATCCGCACTCATGCAATCCACTATCTCCTGATTCTTTTCTCTGCAGTTATTCCCCGTCCACAAGTAGGCTACCCCTAGCCACGTTTCCTTTCCACCTACTGTGCCCAGAACCCAGAGGTGCTCTGAACACGTCTGTTTCACTCTAACCCATTTGGCTCCGCGGTGAATTAGCATTCCTACACCCCCACCTTTCCTTTCCGATATGGTCCTGTTACACCCTTCCCAAACATAATTTTTAATATGTGGTGGCTCTTCCAAGTCTCTAAGGTGTGTTTCTGTAACCGCATACACGCCTATCTGTTCTTTGTTTAACTGCTCCTCAATCTCTAACCATTTTGCCTTCTTTCTGCCACCCTGCATGTTTATGTAACTAATTGCAACACGCGCCTTTTTCCTTTTTCTTTTACCTTTTTTCTGGTTTTTCGCAATTCTACCTGTCAAAGCGTCCTCCTGGTTGTTTTCCCTGTTACGAGCTACCCCGGACTCCGAAGGGCCCGTGAGCCCCCCAAAAAAGCTACTGCGCGTCCTGCCAGTCGCCAGCCCACCTCGTGTCCAAGCCTCTTATCGAAATGAATCTTGTCTCTTTGGAATCCACCCCACCTGTGCACTTCCCTGTTTAAATCCACTACCTCGAAACCCTTCTCTCGACTAATTCGCCATATCTCTTTGTTTGCGTCGACTACCGCTCTTTGCAGGTTGACGTTGCGTACTGGTACTTCCGGTACTGTGCATACTACAATTTGCACCTGGGGGGACACGGTGCGCATGTCATCCACCCCTTTCGCCAAGGTCGTCGCTAGTCCTGACGATTCTTTTTTCAGGACGTCATTTAACCCTCCCGCAATTACAACGAGGTTACGATTGTTAGCTTTAGCTGCGAGTTGTTCACCCGCTTGACTCATTACTGTCCCCAGCGTTTGTCCTGGGAACGTCCCTATCGCAACTCTCTTGTCGCCTTTCACCCTTTCTTTGATTGCCGCTGCGCATCGGACTAAATTTGAGTCACCGGCGATGATGACCTGTTCAGACATTCCTTCTGAAACCTGCACCTGGCTGCCGACTAGGTGACTAGCGTGAGTCACGGCTGCTGGTTTGCTCCCTCCCTCCCTCAAAACTACTTCCCGGTAGCTGGGCCCTGTGGCCAATGTATCTGCCTTTGTCATGCCTGTTTCCCTCATCTCTCCCGCACGGGGGGTCGTCGCCATAATGCTTCCGCCGTCACCTGCGTCTTCGTTCCCCTTCACGACCTTCGATAGGCCTTTCTCGGCTGCCCGGAGCCTTTCCTCCATGGCTGACGTTTTCTCTCGCTCCTTCGCCAATGCATTCTCCAGCTCTGCGATTTTCTCCATGAGCCCACTCTGGACCGCCATCATATTTTTCATTTTCTCCTCGAACTCGCACTGTCTACACTTGGCGTCATCTTCTGCTTTCTCTTCCGCACTAATTTCCACCTTCCTCCCTATCCCGCACTCTGAACACTTTACGGTCTTTTTGACCATGGCTAGCTCAGTTTACCGATGCCCACGTGTTAGAAAACTGTACTAAAATACACTGGTCTAAGCCAAAAAGAACCACAATAATAAATAAATACGCTACACTTCACAGCACCTGCGCATGCACGTGGTCGGTCTACGCGCAGGCCTCAGCCACGTGGTGGCTGGAGAAAAAAAAGACACAGTACAGAATACCAAAAAAAAAAAAACGTACACCGTACTAGACCTAATCAAGCTTTACGCTAGCGCCTTACGTTCTCATAACGCTACATACAGAGGCAAGCTGGAAACATGCAAAAACACTTATCTGTAGCTGTCATTCCGGAGCTCTCCAAAAACACGTCCGACCTCGACGAAGGCGCCTCAGCAACCGACTCTACATACAGGAGACGGTACCGCCATCTAGTGAACACTGCAAGAACTAAACTAGAGGTGGCTACATACAGGAGACGGTACCGCCATCTAGTGAACACTGCAAGAACTAAACTAGAGGTGGCTACATACAGGGGACGGTACCGCCATCTAGTGAACACTGCAAGAACTAAACTAGAGGTGGCTACATACAGGCTACAGGGGACGCACAGCCCACGCCCTAAGGAGCTTCGCCCCTAAAACGCCGCTGATTTCGTACAAGAAACTTAGCTTTAAGAGACGATTGCTTGACCTATATCCACAGTCTGCTCGTAAGAATGTTCACTTACGAAATATTCGTACTCACGATACCTGTACACATGTTTGCCAACTGGTGCCCCATCCCCTCATTTAAATTATCAGCTTAATATACTGGAATTCATACAAAATTATGACTTGCTTCCTTCTTTTAAATTTTCCTAGGTGCAATCATTCCGCATACATCATCTCGAAATTCAAATCCTTTAGTCGCATCATTCTGCTATTGTGCCAAGGGATCCACCAGCTATGACTTTTCCACAAACTCTATTAGTGTCTTCCGCATCTGCAATTAACAATTCTTTTTATCCTGCCTGGTGTTCACGACTCCTCTAATCTATCTCGCTATATCGACTGCAAGGATCCAGTAAGGTTTTTTATTCAATTGTTCGTGCCCTCTATGATTGTATAACATATGGTAGCAACACTGAAGGTCGGCTTTATTTTAACACATTGACTATACTCAAATTGCATGGAAAGCCCCGTCCCTCTTTGCCTTTTTGCATCGAAGTATGGTAGGCGAAACAAGTTCGTTTAACGTTAAAGTCGCGTGCACTGTACGAGCGGTCTTACTCACACATCCTTATTGGGCCTTACAAAAAGTGAAATTTTTCGTTAAAAGAAAGAACGAAAATGAAAAAGCGCAACCACTTACCACTCTGTCAGGCAGTTTCTTTAGCGACCTTATCCGCATATCGTCACCAAGTTTCGCGTGGCTCGAATTTTGTGCGTTTACCGCAGCTCGAGGTAGCACGGCGTTTTCATGCAACCCTTTCCGTTTTCTTTGTCTGCGCCGAATTCTGCGCACTCGCAAGATGGCACGTCCTTTTTTTCGGTGTCCTCGAGAACTAAGAAGATATCGGTACCGTGGGTGATCGAATGCGTTGTCCACAAGCGGGTAGCCCACGCCAGACCACACGCTTTCGTTGTAAGCGACATGAGGTCGGTGTTTTTCTACGTGGCGACCTGCGTTTCCCGCGCTTGAGCTTTCGTTAAGTAGCCTACTGGCACTTCCATGGCCAAGCACTACGTCAGTCGACTTGCTTCCATTTGAAGCGCGAAACGCACGTCTCTCAGAGGTGACGCCAGATTTCGAAAATGCCACAGAGGTGTCACGGATGACTCGTTGGGTGGACGTTTGAGAATTTACCTCTTTCCTCCCAAGTAAGAAATTTATTACAGGCGCTCTCGCGCCGACTGTCTTCTCGGCAGCGCTCTTAAGTCTATTTTCTACGTTTCTGACATTCGATGATTGCGTGTTTATATTGGTGTTCGACCCAAGCATAAAGGCATTCCAGTTCTTATTCGTTTTCTTTTGTGAGGCTTCTTTTAAGCTTTTGCTGGAGCTTGACGTTGCAGTGGAGCTTGTATTACCTCGTGCTCGGTGCGCTGTTTTGGTGACCCTGGTGTTCGCGGACTCGCGGCCTCCATTTTTGGAGCTGCGAGACCTCAACATGTTCAAACTACGGGTGCTATTCCGCTTAGAAACGTTATTTGGAGTCGTTTTCAATGTTACGAAGAATTTTACAGGCGTTCTCGAGCTTCCAGTGGCACGCCACGAGCCTTGTTTCCTTCTTGCAGTGTCATTACTTCTGTTCACGGACGAGTTTTTAATTTTATTCTCATGTCTTTTAGATGTGCCACGTTTTGTTGGCGTCTTGCCTATTGTATGTCTCAGCGCAAAGCTGCCCGTTTTGTTCATCGCGCTGTTTCTTGAGCGGGATGGCAAATGTTCTCTTCCATTGTGATGGCTTCCACCAAACGTAATTGAATTTGAACTCTTTCTTGCGCCATGGTTCTGGTGCCTTCGGTAAGCCGTTGCTGTGCTGCCGCTTTTCCGTAAAAAGGTTGCCGCTGTCGTTGACTTCTTGTTCACTGTGTAACTTCGCTTCATGTTATCTCTGTGATGCGTCTCGTGCCGCTTGGGTCTGACATGAATGTCGGATGTTGTTGAGGGTGAATGTTTCTTTGTGCTTTGGAACTTGTCTTTGCTTTGAAACTTTTTGTTCCCTGATCCAGTTGATTTAAACGCTCTTCTTTCAGCTCCATAGCCCCGCTTAACATCCCGTGCTCCACTTCCTTTATTGCCTGACGAAGTCATAGTTTGTGGGATCTTTCTTTGGTAAAAAGCTGGCCAACGAAAAAGTCCATCATTGGCGCGGACAAGCCTCGTGCTGGTGCTGTTCACCGTCGAGCTTGGCGCCTTCGGAGTGGACGTATTTCTTGATTTCTTAGTCGGATACGAAAATTCTTTCCGCCGTCCGAAATGCTTGTAGTGCGGCTGCTGGTTGGTCTCAGAAACCCTTCTGTTCTTTCCACTGTTTAAGGTCAGCCTTGTGCCTTCGTCTCTAGATGTCTTCACACCTTCTGCTGTTCCTATGAAAAACAAAAATAGAACGTAGCAATGACTGACGAGAGTCCTAACTGTTATTGACCACCAGTAGTGCGTCGAGACTATATATTATTGTCCCTATAGGCGTAACTAGCGAGACATTTATATGAATCGGGACGATCATTTGGTAGGTTCCTTCTAAACAAGCTCTACAGTACACAAATGCGTGCAAAAGGGGAATTCGTTCTAAATAACATTTCCGATCCCGCTCATACACTCGACCTGTACTGGCATACGTTCTGGTAAAGGTGCAGCGCAGCGCAGGCGAAGTACGAAGAAAGACAGGACACTAGTGTTGACTCATAACCCAAAAAATTTATAGCACGCGCAAACAACTCGGCTTGTAGTTGAGACATGTCATATGCACGTGCATGCCACTTCGTATCAACCACACGTGTGCCAATCGTGCTGCATCAGAAGGAAATCAAAATTTTAATGGCTTGTTGCTCTGTTTCTCTCGTTTATCCAGCAAGCATCATGTAACTTAAAAGTGTACATTTTTTTTCGCCCATGCAATAAATTTTTCAGTTGTGAGACAGCTCTCGTGTCCTCTCTTTCTTCTTTCTTCGTCACTGCCACGCTGCACGTTTACCCGAATATGTTAACTTATGAACTCGCTCAGCTTGCCGTGTTCATTCAGTACACGCTTATGTTCACGACGCAACCTCTGTTCGACATTCTTTATTGTCATGTAATTAGGACGGCGCACTCCGATGTTTATACTGTGTCATGGGCTGTCACTCGAAACGCTGTCACATGAAAGCAGTCAACCTTTGTGACCGCTGCAAAAAGCCGGCACCCTTCTCTGCAGGCGATTGTCAAGCCTCTCGACATTCTGTACGTATGCGTGTTATTTCCCTACAACGTGTTTGATAACTACATGACAAGTAATGACGCAAATGTGCACCATGTTCTTCCACAACTCCTGCATTTTCTAATATGGCTGCCATCGATGTTGCATTATTTTTTTACAGCATACTGCTATACTTTGGTTTGGCTATATTCGGAAAATTTTTACCCAACCGGGGCAAACAGTTCATGCCAAAGTGAAGGACGGTATTATAATGACCTAGATGTTACGCGAGATAAGTACGGCCTACCTGCTACATACGAGAACATGTGATTGGCTTAGAAGAACAACTAAAGCGAATGAATACTGTTCTGCGAAAATTTACGCGTTTGACGAGCACCAGGCTGGTGACGCTACGTTACCTTTTGCGACATTGGTGCGCAGACTTTCGCGTATGAAATATCTCTCTAGTCACTGCTTGCTTTCTTACATGATCGAGAACTTACATTGACACATGAATAGACGGAAAACTGTACTGAATGCATTCTACAACCTATTACCTGTGCAAGTCCCGCACCTCAAGTTGGCATACCTTATTATTTAGAGTAGTAAAATTGCACTATTACAAGTGCATCCTTAGGATCCTCTACTTTGCCCTAGATAGCCTGTTCTCTATAGACCCCAGCACAACGCGTTAGACTTACCGAAAAGCTGCTCTTCCAATATGCCAACTTTCCGTGCGACGATGGGACGGATGTAACTACGTATGCTTTATGTCGCAAAATAAGTCGGGGCACGCGAGCAACGACCGCAATCTGATATAACTGCATTGCCACGCCATCTGACGTGGTGAGTGCACATGCGCGTCCTTTCATTTTCCCATCCATATCCTTTTACTCACTCGCAGCGGGCTAGGCGATGGCAAGTACCGTTGCGCACTGGGTTCGAATCCCGGCTGCGGCGGCTGCATTACCGATGGAGGTGGAAATATTGTAGGCCCGTGTGCTCAGAGTTGGGTGCACGTTAAGGTGGTCGAAATTTTCGGAGCCCTCCACTATGGCGTCTCTCATAATCATATGGTGGTTTTGGGACGTTAAACCCCACATATCAATCAACCAATCAATCAATCAATCAACCATTGCACACTAGGCGTCGCTTTCTTTCTTCGATCCGTGATGAGCTCAATTCGACAGGAGCATGGCGGCAGTGAAATGCACAGTGCTCAACTCGGCTGTGTATAACGACGGAGCGTCGTGCGCGGAACAGCATGGGCGACATCTGCAGTCGCAAATACGCCACGTCTGAGCATGCGCGGTGCCAATGCAGTTTCCACTCTTCTTTATCTCCGCGGCCGTGATGGCTGCTTTGGCTATCGAAGCGCTGTCAGCATTACAAAATCGAAATAAAATAACAAAAAAGAAATATTCTCGCTTCGTGATATCATATCACAGCGACAACGGCTTTACTTCGTTTTTCTTTCTTGTTTTTTTTTTTCTTTTTTCGCGAATTCGCTAAGAGCGCTTTCGATGGCCAAAGCAGTTGTTGCATCCGCGGCGATAAACAGGGATCAGCATTGCGATTGATTGATATGTGGGGCTTAACGTCCCAAAACCACTATTTGATTATGAGAGACGCCGTAGTGGAGGGCTCCGGAAATTTTGACCACCTTAACGTGCACCCAAATCTGATCACAGGAGCCTACAACATTTCCGCTTCCATCAGAAATGCAGCCGCCGCAGCCGGGATTCGATCCCGCGACCTGCGGGAGCATTGCGAGCAAGGCACATATCACTGGCGCCACGCATGCTCAGATGTGGCGTATTTGCGACTGCAGATGTCACCCGGGCTGTTTCGTGTACGACTGCTCCGTCGTAATAGACAGCCGAGTTGAGCAGTGTACGCGACTCCCTTTACAGACCACGCAGAGCAGCGTTTCATCCGCTAGTGTTAAAAGCACCTTTCGCGGAAATTCAGGTGTCGGTGTCTACGTGAGCGTCGTCAGTAGAGCGTGAAAATTCAGTGTTGTCGGCGAGCAAGAACACAGGGGAGATGTAAATAAATAAAACATAATGAATTTTCATTGATTTGATTGATATCTGGGGTTTAACGCCCCAAAACCGCCATATGATTATGAGAGACGCCATAGTGGAGGGCTCCAGAAATTTACACCACCTGGGGTTCTTTAACGTGCACCCAAATCTGAGCACACGGGCCTACAACGTTTCCGCCTCCATCGGAAATGCAGCCGCCGCAGCCGGGATTCGATCCCGTGACCTGCGGGTCAGCAGCCGAGTACCTTAGCCGCTAGACCACCGCGGCGGGGCTAAAACATAATGAAGAATACTAGTCATCGTGGGGATCGAAGCAACGCGCTTTGCGTGGCAAGAAGGGGTTCAGTGTTACGCGCACAAGAGTTCTTTTCCCCTAGGTGCTTGTAAAGAAAGCACGTAATGATGTGTGGGGTACCGGATCGCCTCTGAGACATGTGCGATCGTTTTTAATCAGAACATAGCAAGTCACATACACTTCAGCCTCACTGTGCGCCGCCGCGGTGGTCTAGTGGCTAAGGTACACGGTTGCTGACCCGCAGGTCGCGGGATCGAATCCCGGCTGCGGTGGCTGCATTTCCGATGGAGGCGGAAATGTTGTAGGCCCGTGTGCACAGATTTGGGCGCACGTTAGAGCCCCACGTGGTCGAAATTTCCGGAGCCCTTCACTACTGTGTCTCTCATAATCATATGGTGGTTTTGGGACGTTAAACCCCACGTATCAATCAATCAATCAGCGTCACTGTGCACCCATCGAATTGAGTTCTTCATGGATCGAAGAAAGAAAGCGACGCGTGGCGCACAACGCTACATGTATTAACTTGGCCCACTGCGACGGAGTAAAATTATATGGAAGGGAAAATGAATAGACGCCCTAGCGAACTCACCACGTCAGATGCTACCGCGATGCAGTTTTATGAGATGGCGGTCGTCTCTCGCCCACCCTGACTTATTTTGCAGATGGGTGTACCTTATAATACTTGCTTCCGTGCAGCAAAATTGTGCTTTCATTATAGTGTGAGGTGGTATTATGAGTCACTAATTTCGCGGTTGTGGAAGATATTGAAGTTCGTGATATATACCAAAGCATTAAAAGTTTTACCGTAGGAATTGGTTCGCAGATGTCTAGTTGCGGTCCGGCTTTGGGGGTCCACGAATATACCGTACGTAAAACACTTGTTTGTACCTTTTCCCCCGGACTTATAGTGCACTAATGAGTTTATGCAAAAAGAGTATGAACTTTCGCTACCGAAAAAGTGTCGAATTTATGAAGATGTTTCAATTACTTCTGTACTTGTTTTATTCATCCTAGAAATAAGGTGAACGCGAATATCACCTGCCAAGGGGCCATTCATTTTCGAAAATTTTTCTGTATTGATAAAGTCTGGTCAACATTATGAGCTTTGTCTGAAAGTAAACTTATGACTTCGTATGTAATGATACATATTGTCTGGATAATCTTTATCGTGGTATAGGGACCTAGAAAGCTAAACAATTGCGGTGAATGGTCATGATAGGCTCTCAGGACGGAGGAAATCACTGGTGGTGACGTCGCGTATGCCTATTTATTGACCTCGTCCAATAACTTTCATAATGTGTCGTCACATTTTTGTGGTTCACTTCGGAACTCTCTGCGTTATACGTATTATGTTTAACACGTCGTAAAAAAAATTCCCACCGATGTGATCGGATGCTCCCTCTCTGTTATACTTTGAGGAAAGCCATACGCTACCTTTGTAACGACCTTAAAAATAGAAAAATTTGAACGACGAAATATGTTACTTTTTTAGCTTCTCAAAGATCTTGAAGAGCTAATCGCACATAGTAAAATACGGAAAGATGGGCGCGTTCGGACAGACTCACGGGAAAGAACACAATGCTGCTTTACGGGTCACACCGTAATCGACAGTGAACATGCCGAAGCCGGATAGATTCTGGGTAGCTGATTAGTTAATAAATGCAACGACTCTCTATGCGTACTTTTGTAAGGCATACTGTGCAGTTTACTTCAGCTTCTGTATCTGCACATAACAGAAATTAGGAGTCGCAGAACGATATAATAAAACACACAGAAGTTCAAAAGCACAAAGTTCTGTTCTTTTTTTTCTTTTTTTCTTTCCAAGAAAATGCTTTATGCAGGAATCCACCTAGCCTTGAAGAACGTCGTTTCCGTAACATATGTGATCTGAGCTCTACGTACGTGTGAAGCGCAGAGAAATTCAGGAAAAAGCTTGCTCGCACCACTCCGAGAAAGAGCTTCGGAGAAAACCCGTATACAGGGGTGATGTTAGACAATGATTCACGTTAGCGGACGGAGTAACAACATAGAACACCTGTAACAGTGCGTGACCGAAGCGAAGGAGCGAACGAGGTGCCACATTATCTGGACTGCGAAACTGGTGGGTGCTTTAAAGCTTCCCAGTCCTTACAATGGGGTTCAGCCAAAATTCATAACCATCGTCTGCCGCAGCACACAGCCGCGTATTGCCTTACAGACGCGTGGTAGTTACTTTACTACTATACTTATAGTAGGCCCTGAATGAGAGCTTTCAGTCGCCAATGTCACGCACACAGACGATTGATCTCTCGTGGTACGATTGAGTCCTCCATCGAGAAGTGAAGCATGGCAATCGAATAAGAAGCTGATGCGAACCTACAGAGCCCGATGACGGTATGACGTTGCCCTGTTAGACGTGAAGCTTAATTGGCCTTCTATAGTTTAAACACCAATTTGTGTTTTATGCCAGGGTCCATCAAGAATTAAAGCACGTCCAGCCCAGTGGTTGGTGCCCTGGCAAGCATCGGAGGTGGTTATGGAGTGCCTCTTGTTACTCTAATAGTTGCGTACTCCATGTGCAACTACAATTTTTAAACGTCCTAAAATGTCTGTTTAGATTCTACGCGTGAAGAAAGTCGGCTGAAGACTAACTACAAGTTGGCTAACAGCAATGTATTGAAGCAGGAACATCAGCTCTGTATGTATTGACAAGTATAGTCCACAGGGCTTACCCATCGAATTTACGGAGTAATGATGGTACCCAGAATTCGCAGTCTTTCTTTCTCCCCTTGCGTCGTCGTCGTCGTCGTCAAGCTCCGTGTAGGTCCACTCATGGTGCTCTTCCCAGTCGTCACCTTCACCATCCGAGCTCCTGTCTGTCATTAAGATGAGTGTTAGCAAGATATAGACTACAATTATGGAAAAAAATAACGTCCGGTGCTAGTTTAGACTGACGAAATTGCCTATATTCTTACTTAGGGTGAGAGCTAGGATAAAAATCTGATAAACAATGACGTCACTCAGAGGCCAGGCCGTATTAAGTTAGTATTATTAGTACAGTAACGTTACAAACCAGTAACATGCTGGGTTCTCTCTCGTTGTTGTCTTGTCCACCGATATTGTGTGTGTTTGTGAGTTCTCCGTTCGATGATGCATCACCAAAAAGTCCGATTTTTTAATTGTTGCAACTTATCTTGTCTACTGCTGGGGTTTGTGCGACTGGGCTTTAGAGACGAGGAGCAGAATCATGCAGCTAAGTGCGCATGAAAATGAGGTGCACAAAATAAATTTGTAATTTTTAAATTAAACAATAAATAAATTGCTCCGTGCAAGGTTGATACCATAACTGCATGCTACATATCCAGAACAGATTGAACCTGCCAAGTAAAGGGTTCGGACCATGAGGGGGGGGGGGAGGGGATAGGAAAAACCTATGGCCTCCCGTTAACTAGTGCCTCTGGGTGACACTTGGGTGGAAACAATAAGGCTGCTGCTCTGACGTAACCCGCGGTAGAATCAAGTATCTCGTAGTTAGCTCATTCTAAAATGCTGCCAGTAGTCTGTTGAAAAAAAGCTACAAGGACCGACCCAGCAAGATGCCTCAGAGCAGTGGCGATTCTGCCCACACATTTTCTGTTACACATGTTTCGCTCACATAGTGAATGTTGTGCGGGTGACAGATGCGACAGGATGTACGTCAAGTGCCGGCAAACCGAAAACAAGTTTTTGACACGAGGTGGAAAAAAGACCCAAACTGCTTAAGTAAACCTTTTATTATCAATCATCATCATCATCATCATCATCATCATCCAGACTACACCCACTGCAGGGCAAGGGCATCTTCCATGATCCGCTGAAGAAACCAGTCTTGTTCTTTCTTCTGTTACGTTATACCTGCAAATCTTTTAATCCTATCAGCCCACCCAACTTTCCTCCTCCCGTTCGTGCGTTTGCCTTCTGTGGGAGTCCAGTCAGTTACCCTTAATGACCAATGGTTATCCTGCTTACGCGCTACGAGCCCGGCCCATGTCTATTTCTTCTTTTTGAATTCGACTATGATATCTTCAACGCCGGTTTGTTCCCTGGCCCGCTCTGCTCACTTCTTATCGCTTAAGGTTACACCTACCATTTTCTTTTCCATTGCTCGCTACGTCGTGCTCAATTTAGGCTGAACTCTCTTTGTAAGCCTCCGGACCTCTGCTCCGTAGGTAAGTACTGGCAAGATGCGTTTGTTATACACCTCCCTCTTGAGGGGTTGTGGTAGATTACCGTTGATGATTTCAAAATGCTTGCCGAACGTCATCCATCCCATCCTTATTCTTCCAGTTATTTCACTATCATGGTCCGGATCCGCAGTTACTACCTGTCCTAAGTAGACATATTCCTCTACAACTTCTAGTGTTTCTCTATCTATCGCAAAGCGCTGTTTTCTGGTGAACCTGTTGCACATTACTTCAGTTTTATGCATAATATTTTCAGACCTACTATTCTGCTTTCCGTGTCAGTTCTGTAATCATGAGCTGTCCTGTGACTTACTCAGCGTCCTCTGACTTACTCATCAAGTCACTGTCATCAGCTAATCCCAAGTTACTAAGATACTTTCCATTAACTCTTATCCATAACGTTTCCCAATCTAGGGCCCTGAAAACCTCCTCTAAACACGCGATAAATAGCGATGAAGAGATCGTGTCTCCCTGTCTTACACCCTTCTTTATTGTAATTTTGGCATTTTCTTTATGGAGAACAATGGTGGCTGTGGATTCACTGTAGATTTCTTCCAGGATGTTTATGTAGGGTTCGTTGATGCCACGATTCCGTAGTGCATGCGTCCTTGCCAATGCCTCGACTGAGTCAAATGCCTTGTCGTAATCTATGAAGGCTGTGCATAGGGGTTGGTTGTATTCCGAGCATTTCTCTATCACTTGAGTGATAGTATGAATATGTGGTTTATTTTGGAGTAGCCTGTACGAAATCCTGCTTGGTCCTTTGGTTGATTCAACTATTATGTCCCTCTGAGTTTATTTGCTATTATTTTTGTAAATAGCTTGCAGAGAACGGGCAGTAAGCTGATAGACCTGTTATTTTTCATGTCCTTGACGTCTCCTTTCCTATGAATTAGGATGATGCCGGCGTTCTTCCAAGATTCTGGTACTCTTCTTGTCAAAAGACACTTCGAATTTAGGGTGACCAGTTCTTCTTCCACAACTTCTCCGCCATCTTTCAGCAGGTCCATTGTTACCTTCGCCTTAAAAGCGGCTTTGCCTCTTTGAATTCCTTCTATTGTTTCCACTACTTCTCTTGTAGCTATTGGTAGGATGTCGAATTTCTCCGAGCTATTATTGCTTCTTACGAAATCATCATGGTTGTTTCGGCTTCTGTACAACTCTCTGTAGAACTCCTCCGCACCTCAACCATCCTATCCATATTAGTTATAACATTGCCTTTCTTGTCTCTTATTGCACACATTCGTTTTTTGCCCTTGCACACGTCTGCTTTCACAGCTTTTAGACTTTTACCACTTTTTACAGCTCGCTTGATTCATTTCTTGTTATACCTTTTAATGTCGGCTACCTTACGTATATAAATGAACTTCGAAAGCTCCACTGGCTCTATTTTTGGTTGCATTTGAGGCTGTCATGGTTTGTCGTCTCTTAATGAGATTTTTCGTCCTCAGGGATAGTTTGTCAGTGTATTGTCTATCGACTGCACCTCCAACTTCCATTGCACATTATTGATAATATTAGTACAATTATCATTCATTGTGTCAACGCTAACGTCTTACCTCATTTAGAGCTGCGGATTAGTTTTGAAGCAAAACTCTGAATTCCTGTACTTTCTCTCACACCGCTAGCTCATTAATAGGCTTTTGCGTATCAGTTTATGCCTTTGCTTTTTTAAGTATAGTTAATAGCGAGCCCCGGCTATTCTACGGTCACTGCATCAAATCTTGCCGATACTTCTACATCCTGTACAATGCCTGGGTACTAACACAGAATAAAATCTATTTAATTTTTAGTTTCACGATTAAGACTCCGCCACATCCACTTACGGTTAGCCCGCTTTCTGTAAAAGGTAATGGAGATCCGTAAATTATTACTTTCCGCAAACTCTACTAACGACTCTCCTCTGGCACTTCTATAACCGATGCCATATTCCCCCCCCTGCATGATGTCCGGCCTGTTTCTTGCCTACTTTGGCATTAATGTCACCTATCAGATATAGTATACTGCATTTACTTTATTAATTGCGAACTCTACGTCTTCGTAGAAGCATTCCACCAAGTGATATCCATGGCTAGATGTAGGCGCGTAGGACTGTACCACCTTCATCTTGTACCTTTTGTTAAACTTAATTTTGTTCTCACTTTAAAAACAAAAACAATAGGGCATAACATAACGCAGGCCGTTGACCTGTTTCCGATGAGCGTCCAAGTGACATGTATGCAAATTGTTACCCAGATCAATACGCTGTTTTAAGAGATTACGAAAACACAGGGACAGCTGTGGTGAATGATTAACTTCCAGTCTCAATATGAAGGAAAAAATCAGACAGGTAATTCATACAGCCTTTAAAGCAAGGACCGTGTGGGACGTCTGAGCACATCCGCTCACATATGGCTATTGGACCATTTTATTTGTGCGTCCGCAGAGTAGTTATGGACACCCGACTAGGACTTTTTATTCAGGCTAAACCTTGGCTGAAGCCACAAGCAACTATTATACAAATGGCCAGTGACAAGAATGCTGGTTGATGGCGAAAGCTCCTTTACAGTGTGTCAAAGTAGCGTTTTTTCACTAATAAAGCAAAATATTCACGTTCATACTCAGTTAATTTTCAAAATAATCACGTGTCTGAGGTGGTAGAAAGGAAGAAGACGTGAGTTCGTGAAGTAATGAGGTGAACACTAAGGCTTTTCCTTCTGACACTTACTAGGGGGAGCAGCTTACAATTTTCATCGGCGTTTTTTTTTTTGCGTAACGGAGTATGAGCTTTTCAACAGCCTTTTTATCGCACGTTTCTCGCCCGTGATAAACAAGAAATAATTCATCAACATGAGCAATCGTAAATAACGTGAGAGACTGTACCTGAAAACTTTCCCGGCTCAGGTGTGACATCAGAATAAGGCTTCCTCTCCGAAACGTATTTAGCTGGAAAAAAAAGAGGGGGGGGGGGGGGGAATGAAGATGCCACTTGCAGATTTGCAACAGAAGCAAGCTTTATGTCATTCCGCAGTTTTCCACTCACAGGCTAATGAGACTTGGTTGCGGCAACTGAGAGCAGCAAACAGTAGCAGAAACAGGCCAGTCGTGAACCCGGACATTACTGCTTCAGGCTGCACGTTGGTGCAGCGAAAGCCGCTGCAGGTCTCTTCGTCGTTTCCAGTGAATAGTAGGGGCTACCTGCGACTGCGCTATGTAAGGCGTAAAAGTTTCCTACAATTAACTAGAGGGGATTCTGGCGCAGCGATCATCCAGCGACCATGGGCGCTATGGGTATATGATATGGATTTGCCTAGTCTTCGTGATCGCGGGTGGCGAACGCAAATGTGCATTCGTTTATTGCTGTCTAGGTTTTGTTTTGAAGTAAATAACGACCCGTTTTGAACTCCGTGAGCTCATTTCAAATGGTGATCCTAAAAGGTGAAGGGGGTGAAGCGTAACTGTCGAGCATTTGCCGATTGTTTTGTGACAAAGCAGCTTCAAGCCACATCAAGCTAGAAGCAGCGTAATGTACGAAGACTTGGCAAGTCCATGCTCTACCCCTAATTCTCATGCTCGATGAAGCACCATGCGTTAAAGCTCCTATAGACACTGGCTCCGGAATTCCATCTATTGTATATTTAGAAAACTATGATGTAAGGTGTGCCAGAAAGCAAAAAGGGCGTGACAAATTTCCGGTCACTGTGTTTCGCTAGAGCCGTCCTCTTGAAAAGCAGTATTGCTTTCTTCAAAAAGATAGGACCACTTGTTGCAATATACACCTCCTGTCACACTATGTGACACCTCATGTGACACCTCATGTGACATCTGATGTGACACCTCATGTGACACCACTTGTGGTGGCACTGCCCTGGTTAAAAGGTTTACACGTCTCTACAAATTTCCATTTTTATCCTAATATGTGCTTTATTTGTAGAAGAGAAAAAAAATTAAAGAGGACTTCAATGAAGTTTGTGCTTCTATCACTTAGTGTTTGACGCATCGTTTTCTTTTTTTCTGTTCATGTTTAGGTAGTCCGGCACGTTTGATTGGAGCGTTCCGGGTATTAACAATATACTCAAGCAAGAAACCCCATAAAGACAAAATTAACGTTATCGTCAAGAGAATCTTTGTTGATATGATTGCACATCCCAAACGAAAGCTGTTGATGATTTTCTTTCGATAAGATGAAACCAGTCCAGAATAGACTCTTCTAGACTCCAAGCCAACTGACTTGAGGTTCAACTATGGCAACTTCTACATAAAGCTTAGGTTAAAGGTTTAAAGGACTACAAAAGCACACCTTTGACTCGAACGTGGAAAGCTTAAAACTTTCGCATTGATTGACCCAATCAAACATGAGAACCACCTTCAATTCAGCGGTCACTAATAGCGTCGTAAATTTAGGCTGAGCTCTTCCGGTCTCCTAGTTAAAGCAATGCAAAGTTCAGCAGCCATCTTACCGTCTGGTCGTCAGGAAACGTTCTGATACATCGGTGAAAAAGAAATAAAGAAAGGACGCGAGCATTCCCTTCATCGCCACCTGGTTTCTCAAGGCAAGCTCATTTACTGCTGAACAAACCTTGACAAAGAAGCTTTTGTGTAGCGGAGGCTAAGATCATTGCTGACTTTCTGTTTAAGTAGCGTGGCCCACCGAGGGCACCTGCATAAAACCAAATCTCGCTCCCTGCATACCAGACCCGTGCCAGCTTCCGGTTGAAGCAACTAATAATGAGTAGCACATGCAGAGAGTACAACAGAACTATGATTTGGTTGGCAGCCGTAATCAGACCTCCATTCACGATCACACCTGTTGAGCTTTCCTGGGAGACAACTGAGCTGTCTTCATACGAGGCGAGCCTTCACGTGTGAAGCTTTTGAACCTGTCCCTTTTGTACATCTGATTCCTTTTCGGTCATCCCGTAACCACTGCCTGTAACCCCATTGATTCTGTTGCCTGCCTTTTAGCCATTTTTTTTTCACAAGCTTGGCGCTTCAATGCAACATTACGATGCAGCCTGTTTATTTATTTCTCTCTCTCGATCTCTTTGTGTTTCTTTCTCTTTCTCGCTATTTCTATCTTTCTTTCTCTATCTTCGATTTGTTTCTTCCTCTCAGTATATCTTCCTCCTTTCTTTTTTTTCTCTCTTTCTCTCGCTTTCCCTGTCAGTGGCGAATTCCTAGATCGGCGTGGGTGGACAACCGTGGTCCTCAGCTCCGACCCTCAAATAGAAGCGCGTCCTTTAGGGGGCGTTGGCTTGTTACGGCAGGCAGACGAATGGCCAGGGCCCATGGCATCATGGCCAAACCCTGGCTTGAGTCCTCCCCCCCTCTCCCTCTGACAGGCGGACGGCAATCTTTCTACCAAGTAAATAAAGTTTGTTTGCCATCATCATCTATTTCTGTTACCATCTTTCTCTGATTCTGTCTCTTTCTCTCCCTCTTCCTCTTTCAGTCATTCATTTTTTTCCATTTCTGTCTTTCTTTTTCTACATTATGGTTTACTCTATCTCGTCCACCTTTTTGTTCTCCTCGGCCACACTGTCCTTTGTCACCCCTTAGCTACTTCAGCAATCAAAAAAGAGAATTAGTTTAACTTCCTTAATCGCGGTATTAAGTGAGGACTTTAGCCATCATTTATGCCTCCGGCTACAGAACAACCAACTGAGAAAGCATCGAACAAATGCTGAATTTCCCTGCATTTTTAGTATTTTGGACACATTATATGAAACAACCGGTAGGCGCTACCTACTTAGAAAATCCAGCATATTCTCATAGATGATAGCAGGTTCATACGAATATACGAGAGCCAGGTTTTCTAGGAGTGGTAGGCCTAAAACGCCCTAGCATTCACAATTACTTCTCGACTTTTAACGCGTGCTATCGCTGAAGTAAGCCTATAGACACTAATGAAGTCGGACGTGTACTCTGACGAGGACGCCATTCACCAGACCGAAGCGGGCTCATGAGTGTCATGTTTATTTTTCACGAAACCAAAGAATCCATCCGGGCCATCCATCCAGTTGGTCATAAAAAATCTAACCACTGGGAAATAAATCGAGGACACTGCGTACAACCTGGCCTATCGTATCTGCCATTTCCCACTCCACGAAAGTATGCGGCGAGGGTTAACATGGAAAGCTAATGAACAAATGCGGTGTCGATCTCGCCAGCGTGAAAGTGCGCGTGTCAAAGTGACATGTTAAATAAATCATCTACAGCCACAAGCGGCTGCACAGACGTTTGACTTTCTAGAAGCGCTTCAGGCAACTTTCGTCTGCTCATTGTTTTGTAACACGCATCATCTAGTCAAACATATACATATTTCCCTTTTCAATTATATCTGAGCTGATTATTTGTGCCTTGTGTCGAGTTCCTTTCTCTCTCTTTTCGTTTTTTTCTTCAGCACCATCCGGAAATAAGTTTTCAGCTTGCCCACCAGTATATATTTCTTGGGCTTGTTTTGCATTGAAATAATACTGTGAAGTCTATTTTTTATATATACATGGCAATATATACCCTCTACTTCTATTTTTTTTTAGAAAACACAAATTGTTGGGTGACTATGTCATGGCCACTTGAATTACTTTTGCGGCAAGATTGGTAGAATACTGGGTTTGCTTTTTCGATTAAATCGTGAGGCATGTGGGACGGAATGACGACAACGCCGTCGTAAATGCACCGCATCACGTTGATCGTGATGTAGCTGCAGGTATGAGCGAGACGTGTGTACTAAAGAAAATTCTGTAATTCTGATTCCCTACTCTAATGTCCTTATAAAGTTCACTGTCATTTTGTGTGACTGACTAAAGGAACTGGAAAATGATTCAGAGATTTTTTTTCTTTTAATCTTACACTGCCGGCCGGTGGTTCACACTTAGCAGCTGCGAGTGCGTCAAACATGTATGCGACATTTGGCGCTTAGCTCACGTGCCTCGACAGATTAGAAAAGTTTCATTAGATCTGGCCAAGTTATTGTGTTTCAACCGTCAGCTTGTAAGCGTCTATAATGCAGGAAGCTGAACGGTCAGCTACAGCGCTATAAAGCTGCCGGCGTCACCAGCAGCCGCCTCTTGGACCGACAAGTTGGAAAGTGCCCTTCAAGGTAAGCTTCATAAATAATCCGTGCGTGGAAGATTGCTCAAGCGTGTGTTCCAGCAAAGCTTTCTGGCCGACTGTCTGAACCATTTCATTCGTCTACAGACTGTCTCTTTCGTTGGTTTACGTTGGGGTAGTTTTACGTGTAAGTGTGTTTTCTAGTAAAAACCTTTTGTCGACTATTTCAACCGTTTGACTGAACCAAGTGACCTCCTCGTCTGCAGTATTTCTTACGTTTACGTAGAAGTCGTTTTCCGTGAAAAAGTTCGTAATTAGGCGTATTTTTATTAAATATTTTTAGCAGACAATCTAACTCTTTCACTGGACTAGATGTATTCATAGTCTGTAACATTTGTTAGTTTTCACTGAAGTACTTTCGGCCCATAATAGTGAGAAATGGCTCAACTGTACGCGAGAACAAAGCGAGTAGACACCATGGTATGCCTTTTTTTATCGCAAAGCATATTTTTTGTCTACGTGGCAGGCACTCTTAGCATCTATCTATCTATCTATCTATCTATCTATCTATCTATCTATCTATCTATCTATCTATCTATCTATCTATCTATCTATCTATCTATCTATCTATCTATCTATCTATCTATCTATCTATCTTTCTATCTTTCTATCTATTTCTATCTATCTATCTATCTATCTATCTATCTATCTATCTATCTATCTATCTATCTATCTATCTATCTATCTATCCGCTTACGTCTGGGTGCTCTCGTGATCAGCCCCTTAACCTGGGATGAGCCAAAGTCTCACGAGTATGACTCGCTTGTCTTGACATGAAGAAGCATCCATTTAAGGTACACGTAAATAAGTGCTGCACCAACACTTTCCATTGTTTTTTCGTCCTACGCACATCAAATGATTGGAACTACTTTCGCGCCGACATAGTTTTCATTTCAAATCATGACGTGTTTTTTCTACGATACAAAATTACTTACGTGGTGACACGTAAATAGTGTATTGTATATACCTTTTGTGCTTTCTTTGGCATATGTTTCTGATCATACTTACACTTGCATTAAATTAAATTGCCTAACACGAAATCTTATGTTTTGTAAATTTTAATATTTTGATGGTACTTTGCTCTTTTTATAGTTTATTTTATTTACCCCACTCCCTTCACTAAGTCAATATGCGATTGAGGGTGAAATAAATGAAATGCAGTAAATGAAATGGACGAGGCTAAAGCTGCAGGCACCGAGATGAGTGCGCGGCTGGCGAGAAAGAGAGTGACTTCAGCGGGCTCTGCGAGGAGAGCGTTACGCCAACGCGCAGCAGTGGCATGACCTACTTGCACCGCGCCAATACCTGGGACGCGCGGCGCGTTCGTACGGAGGGACAGCGTTACACAGGCTAGTCAGACAGCTGCTTCTGCTTCGCATCTAATAAATAAATAAATAAAGAAATAAAAAATTAATTAATTATTATTAATTAATTATTAATAATTAATAATTAATTAATTAATTAATTAAGGTCTCACCTTGACCGTCAAAGGTGCGAAAGAGCCACTTGGCATAGGAAGTAAGCAAAAGTTCAACGTACCGAACACCTGGCCGCAGTAAATTATACTTCATCTGTAAGCAAGTGTAGCATCCGACGGCCCTGAAGTCCTTATCGTGCTCACAGTTTCCAGGAATCTTTGTTTGAATTGCGACACACCAAAATTTTTAGGGCTTGTTCATGACCCATTTGAAGAATGAATGATAATATGCAGGATCGCCGCCAAGCTTGACTAGCTCAGTTTTCGGTATACTTGTACTGACGGTGCCTAATGAAACTGAAACAACGGCAAGATTCTCATTTCAATCATCCCAGAGAAGAAGAGCCCGCATCCGGTTTCGCAGCAATGTGAAAATACGCGCCTGCACAACATTTGCGGAAATTGTTGACAACGTCCATCATTGTGCGCAAGGCGTGTCTATCTGTGGATGTCGGCAGTGAACGAACACTTTCAACCCGGTTGGAATTCGGACGTATTCCCTGCTCACCTATTACGTCGCCAGGAGTGACATTGCGTTCGTGAACTGCGATTCAATTTACCACATGTAATGCAAGTTTTCCTATTCTAAACGAAAACAGAACAAATAGCGACCGAGTTGCTAGAGATAATGTGCCAAGTATTACAATGCTCACAAATGCATTCTCACTAAAAGCTGAATTTTCATCGCCAAATGAAACAGCTAATAATGAACAGCGTGCGTTATGTACAAGATGAATATTGAAGAATGACAAGTTTTTACTCATTTATTTTTAAAGCAATAAACGTCGATGTGACCGATATATGTAATATATTCGTGCAAAGAGTATAACTGAAACATTGTGCACGTCAGGTTTACCTCACGCACGAGTTCTGCACATGCAGATTTTATGCCAGGCACTCTTGGGCAGGCACCAAGTCCACTCACTGTACCTGTCCAACCTTTGCACAAAATCTACTCGTGGAGACGACGTGTTTGACTGGGAAGATTTTGCAGCGTTTGGAAAAGTGCCGTATACCTCGAAATGCGCTAATGGTACCGTGCGTAAGAGAACGTGAAGCGCAATGTGTTCAGTAGACTGGTTACTGAAGTAGTAGTTACTGATGAAGAAAGACTTCTGTACGTGGTCTAGTCGCCAGGTGACGCACTTCCCCGGAAAGTGGAACTCGGCCAGTGCATTCATGTAAGCGATGGCGTACCGAGCAAACTCCAGTGTCGCAGGGTGATTCCGCTGTTCACTGTGAGCGCCGAGACAGGCGCAGAACTGCGGTGGTATAGATGCGCCAGCGCACGTCCTGTTGGCAGGAATGTTAGCGAAGAGGTTGAGGCCATGGCGGGTGTGATTGGCAGAGAACGAGGGCAAGGAAGACAGGCTAAGCAGTGTCGCGTGCAAATCGTAGGCGGTGATGAGCCGACGTTGATTAGTTTCCAGCCTTGCGGCCACTTCGGGGTGTTCACTGAGAAAGCGCTTTGGGAGCGCCAGAAAGCAAAATGGCGTCTTGTCCTCAAACCTTCCGAGCTCGCTGCGGCGGGTCGACCCGTAGCGAGCCCCATGATCGCTTAGAAGGAGCACGACAGTGGTATCAAGGACCCCTCTGTTCGAAAGATCCTTGAAGAATGTGAAGAGTGGCTCATCCAAGAGGGTGATTCCTTTGACGTGGTTGTGGGTCACATCCGACAGCCACACGTACGAGAAGGTTCTCGAGCGGTCGTTCAGCTTCAAAACGTCCCCGAGGTACTTAATGAGTACCTTGCTCTTAAGCCGGGAACCCATACAAAAGCGTTCTACTCCACCTTTTTCGTCCATTAGTCGCAGAATGGAGACTGGGTAGTAGTCGGTTGGCGTCACCTTAAATCCAATTTGGTTCGGATAAGTAAACAGACCGTAGTGTGGCATCTCCTCCATGAACAGCGTCGTGTAACCCATTGCCTGGTACACGTTCCAAAGTAGCGGTATTTTGTTGGAGTAGCTTCGCTTTAACACCTCTTCTATTTCGCTGGCCGCGAATCCTGACAGCAGTGAGATCTGGTTTGGAAAAGAACTGTCACCGACCTTGTTGAAAGCGAGGAACTCGAATGCACCCATTTCTTCCATTAGGTAACCTCTCGTCTGTGCCATGCGACGCCTGAAGTTGAGGCTCGAGGTGGAATCAATGCCCAAAATGAGGATGTTCAAATAATCTTCGATTTTTTTTGAAGATGAGTTCAAAGCGGCTCTTTCTCTTCCTTGAGGAACAAGGAAGTATTCGACAAAAAGCTTCGCCTTTTTCACCTCGCATGTCACCTGGATGTATTCCTCGTGCAAAGGGCGTCCGAAGACCAGGCGTCTTGGAGGGCTGAGGGCTGGGTTTGTGTCCGGAACGAGGCAGCTCGTGTTACGAACCACTTCTCGGTAAAAACAGAGCAGTTCCTTGGCCGACACGTTATAGCCGTCCAGAAGGCGATCTTCCAGAAGGTTTAACCGGTTCTTATCTTGCTTTATCACTGTGGGCTTCCTTGCCAAACACATCGACTCGTAATTGGAGTCGCTGACTTCGGAGCCGTCACCATCGATCGATCGTTGAAGATCGTACAAGGGAAGCGTGCACCCTGGCAGTTGGAGGAAACCATCTGCCATAATGGCTTCTTCTTCTTCGACCTTTAACTTCTCAAGTATGCTTTTCAGTGTTCCGAACGAGCATAAAACAGGGAGGGATAACACAACACAACGAATGACCACTGTGCATGATATCCAACGTCGACGCTTAGTGCAAGACTTTACCATTGCTTCCGTAGTCTCGGAAACCTTGGCTGTTTTCAGGTTTAAGACCTTGCACGCACATGTACCCAAATGATGACGATAATGATGATGGCCTAGAAGCATGGCTCACACGTACCCAAATCATGTCCACTCTTTAGCTTCTTCTTTCTCATGAACTGATCGATGAAAAACATATTTTTTTGCAATCTCTCAACGCCTCGTGGTTACTTGTGCCACATAGCTTTTGTGAGCTCTCTGCGAATAGTGACACCGCAAGTCTCCATCCAGGTGATCTTGTCCACGAACGAGGCATGTGAGTACGAGCCATAATTGAGCATAGCCAAACAGCCCAGCTAAAGTCGCAGAAAGTGAGTGAGCAAGGAGTGGGATTCACATTGTTGTATTTAAAGCCAAGAACCTTATGCGACAAATGAGAAGGCTCAACAGACGGCTCATGATTCCTTTGGTAAAAAAAAAAACGCCACGTCTGCGCGCAACGCGCAGCACTGTCACGGCCTTTTTATGACCCCCTTTGGGTAACTGTGGTAAACACATTACCAGTGTACCCACTACGCCATCAATCATTCTGTAGTAGGCAGACACTCACCATGCCATCATTCGTCATTCTTCGGAGAAGCAAGGTGCGCTCTGTACACTTGCGAAGAATTTAATGCAATTTTTGATGTTGTGGCTGACGACCATGAACAATTATGCAAGAAGACTAAGGTTGCACGGCGGGCTTGTTGGTTATTCATGTTGTTAGAGGTATAGCGCATCCAGGACGGGACAGAGAAGAAGATACAGAACACATACACGGCGCTAACTTTCAACAATGCGGTTTAATCCGAGAAACAGCAATACTTATACCCAAACATGGCGCGTCACAACCACGTGCTAGAACCGGAAAATTGTGATCTACTGCAACTCATGCGTCATCCAAATAATGCGATTCTTTCAATGATAATGATATCGATGACTTGCTTATACATGCGTCCCCAAACTTAGCAATGAATTTCGCTTCTATGATGAGCCTTGTCATTTGGTTAGTGCTTCTTCCGATTATGCTGGTGTGATTAAAGAGGGGTTGGCACCCGCATTCTTTGCTGTGAATTGCAAGAAAACCCTCCGTCCTTGGCCACGTTGTTCTTGTGTTCATTCAGCCCATCAATGATGCATCTACCAGTTTGGCCTATATAGCATGCATCACACGTTAATGGGATCCGGTAGATGATTCCTGTGATGCACGCGACAAACCTAATACGGTGGTTCTTTTCGCACAGGCCTTTCTCTGGGCGCTCCGGTTTCGTCTTTCGGCAAAGACTGTTTAGCTTGATAGGTGCTGAGAAAACTACTCGCACGTTGCAATATTCTGCTAAACCTGAAGAAATTAGCGGAACATTGCAACGTGCGAGTTTTTTCATGGCGCGTCACAACCACGTTGTGACGCGCCATGTTTGGGTATAAGTATTGCTGTTTCTCTGATTAAACCGCATCGTTGAAAGTTAGCGCCGTGTATGTGTTCTGTGTCTTCTTCTCTGTCCCTTCCTGGATGCGCTATACCTCGAACAATATGCAAGAAGCTTTTGTAATCCACACAATCCACCACAGTGTACATGCGCCACAGTTAATAGGTGAACACGGTCCAGCTTTTGTAATGGGTTAGAGGATTCGACGACCCACTCGTTCTGCAATTCACATTGTGTGACAACCGGTTGTTCCTTTGCGTTATTACTCATACTAACGCGATTCCTTTCGCGACATCAAGCCTGCCTTAGACTAGTTTGCAAGGGAGCTTAAAGTACCAGCGGGGCTCAGTCGCAGAATACTCGGCTGGCACGCAGGGTACCTGGGTTCAAACCCAATTGTGTCCTTACGTGCACCGCGAGTTCTTGTATTATATCGTTCGATATTGGTTACGGACGCGGGCGGCGGCGGCGGCGCTTGGCGGTCGCATGTGGTGGACAACTATCCACACTCAGGAATTTTGTTCTGATCTCGTAACAGCTTTGGCTGTAAAACCGTCATATAGTACAAGTAGTCCTATGTCCACCAGCACTGTATGTGGATGGTGGTTACTTGGTTTATTGGTTATCCCTTAGTAACCTGGAAAGCTGCAGAAATTCACTTCTATTGCAATAAAGCCATTAAGGTTACTGCTCCAGGCCAGATCTTTGAAGGTGAATGATCAGAGGAGGAAAAGGGCGAGCCGCGCGTTGCGTTCTTTGCGACAGCTGATGCAATCGACCGAGAAGAAAAAGTAGATGCCTTAGGCCTTCGAGTAATCTTAGAGAAATGCATTAGACCCTATGACTTTTTTCATAAATTGCGTTAAAAACTTAGGGGGCGCTTGAGCTTCGCCTTCAAAAGTAGAATGCGATAGCACACAATCAGGTCCCACGTGCATTGCCTTCATCAGTTTCGCGAAATTGGCTCTGTCTAACTATCCTAGATTTCTTATTCAGTTTCGATTTGCCTACTACGCCATAAGTCTGCCTTTTTTTCAAGGCGGCCGCATTTTCAATGAACGCGAAAATGTTTGAGGCGCGTGTGCTTAGATGCACGTTAAAGAACTCCAGGTGGTCGAAACTTCCGGAGCCCTACACTACGTCGTGTCTCGTAATCATATGCTGGTTTTGGGACGTTAAACCTTATTAGCTAGTATTATTAAACCTACAAAGTAACCTCTTTGCGTACGTAACGTGCCACACACACCTGCGCGGCTGCATACCCTGTAATCGGTGGGCCGCTTTAAACCAGTAACTCGTCGTGTAATTCACATATTTTAAGACTTAGTGCGGCGCTACCATTCTGCTACGCAACATACATGACATGTTTCAAGGCGACTCCTACCACTATATCAGTCTTGTAGCGTTTATTCGGGAGCACTTTGCAGAACTTACATGGGTGCCTGGTAGAGCACCTATTTGTAGCGTAGAAAACATAGGTTTGGTTTTCACTGTGACCTAATGTGTTAGTGATCAGTTAATTTCATGTACATCAAATCTTCAATCACGCAGCCCGCCGACCTCGAGCTCACAACGCTCCACGTCGACGCCTCCACCGGTGCTTATGCGAAACGAGCTCATTAACGCTATTCTGCCTATTTATCACTGTATATTGCTTGCCTGCAGCAGGAAAGTTCAACAGGCATGGCCTTTCTCTTTACCCAAAAAGTTGAGATCACAATCTAACATGGTTATTCGTACATTTCTCCCCTTTGGCGCAATGCTAACATCGCAGCCCTATCTCACAGCTTCCGGTTGGCTCCAGTGTTTCAAACATTTGTATATTTATCTCCTCGAATGGGCAGCGATTAGACTTCAAGCAGATTCAGACAGTTTCACTGCCATTTATTATTTAAACATGATTCACTTTTGTTGAACGCAATACGAAATAAACACTAGCACAAATAACTTACATGTTATATGAATTACAAAGAAGAAGAGAAAAACGTTCCGGCCATGACAGGGACAAACGGAATCCTGCATGCAATAGACAAGGGATGAGTATGACTGGCTACTAAAGTAATACGTCAAATTAATTACTGAAAAAATCAATAAATGAGCAGTAGTAAAAATGAAGGAATACTAATATTCGTCACATACTATAATTGGAAGCCGCGCTAACAGCTCTTAGATAAGCACGCCAGGTAAGTAAGCACCTGAATCTCATCCACTTTTATCTTACATACGGGGTGTTTGCAACGACGATGAAATGTTCAATAACTCGGGCTTGCACATGCACACCTTCTGCCACGAGCTTTTTGGCAAACACGTGGTCGTGTTGCTGTACATTTCCAACCTCTGCACGAAGTCCACGTGCTTCTCACCGAAAGAATCATTGTAAAGAGTCCCGTAAACTTCGAAGTGAGCCGTTGGCGTTACAGTCAGCTGCACACGAAGCAGGACCTTGCCGGCCACGCGACCGCCAAGAGCGGAGGCCTCGTCCACGCTATCGAGAGTCCACTGGACGCACTTGCCCGGAAAGTGAAGCGTAGCCAGCGCGTTTATATAGGACACAGCGTAGTGAGAGAACGATGTCAGTACTTTAAGGTCCGTTGTCTCCCTTGCGATATCCGTACAGGCGCAGAACTCAGGAGCTATAAAGGCGTCCGCGCAGGTCCTCTCCGGTGGTACAGCGCTGAACAAGTTGAGTCCCTTGTTCGTTGGCCGCGGGTCGAAAGCGGGCAGCTTCAGTAAGCTAAGCAGCGTGGCGTGAAGGTCATAAGGAGTGATGAGACGCCGCTGGTTAACTTCCAGCTGAACCACCGCTTCCGGATATCCTCGCAAAAAACGCCTGGGTAGTATGAGGAAACAGAAGGGAGTCTTGTCTTCGTGTCGACCGATCTCGGTCATTCTATACGGGCCGATGCGGTTCCCGTGGTCACTGAGGAAAAGAACGGCGGTGTTCTCGAGGAGACCGGTGTCGGACAGTTCTCTGAAGAACTCTTCAAGGGGTCGGTCGATGACCTCGCCACCCTTCAGGCTATTGTGCGTCACGTCGGAGAGCCAGACGTACGAAAACATGCGACTGTCGCTGTTCAATTTCAACACCTCAGCCAGGTACCGGATGAGAACTTTCGACTTCAAGCGGGAACCAACACAAAAGCGGTCACTGCCTCCTTTCTCATCCATTTTCCGCAACACAGCTTCAGGGTAATAACTGGTTGGTTGTCGGTTGAATCCCAAGTAATTCGGGTAGGTGAACAAACCGCAATATGGCATTTCTTCGAGGAATAGCGTCGTGTAGCCCTCGAGCTTAAACGTGTTCCACAGGAGAGGGAAAGTATCGAAGTTGTGGCTCTGGAACAAGCTTTCGGCATCGGGACCAGAAATTCCGGAGAGAAGCGGAAGCTGGTTGGGAAACGAGCTGTCGCCGACCTTATTGAGGCCGAGAAATTCGAAAGCACCCAGTTCTTCGACGATGTACTTGCGGGTTTTTTTCATGAGGCGGTTGAAGTTCATCCTGGAGGTCGAGTCTATCCCTAGAATTAGGACACTCATCTTGCGACTACTCGGATGCTCGTCTAGCTGCGGTTCATTCGTGTCTTGCAGCGGCTGCTTCGGCTGGGGAATAAGAAAATATTCGGTGAAAAGCAGCTTGCCACTAGCCTCGCACGACACCTGCACGTACTCTGCGTCGATTTCTTTGCCGAAAGGTAGCTCTTGCGCAGGGCTTAGGATAGGTTCTGCGTCCGGTATCTCAGCCGATTCATTCCTGGACACAACGCTGTATCGACACTGGGTACCTTGAACTGTGGCGTTGTAGGCTAGTAGGAGGGCCTTTGAGTCCAGGCTAAACTTGCCTCCGTCTTGCAAGATCACGGTCAAGTTGCGGGCAGAGCACATATCCTCATACGTGCTATTTGTAGCGTCGCCTGTCACCCAGTGGTGAGCGACCGTCCAGTGATAAGGGTTATAGAGAGGAAACGAGCATCCAGGCGTCTCGAGTAGGTTGCCGATAGAAAGCAGAGTCATGCTCGCCAGGATTGGTTTGAGCTTCAGTAAGTAAACTTCTACGGTAATGAGCACAAAGAAGAGAAACCAAGTGAAGATTATCGTAGCCGGAGAAACGAGATTCCGCAGCCTTCGCCGCATCGTCGTTCGTGTCACTTTCCGACGTGGATGACTCACACCCGCTATGGGAGAACGGCCGAGATTCCTGCGACTTTTGTTGGGATGTAGGTTTAGAAAGTATATAGAAATACAAGACAATATTGAAAGAAATTACGTAGGGTACGGCGACGTAACTTTTTGGGCTTATTGGTATGCCCTGAACGTATCGCAGTGGCGCGAAATTTGAAAGTGAAAGGAAAGAAACAGAAGAAAGAGAGGAAAGAAAGAGATTCGCAACATGTTTGAAATTAGTATTCACCAATTTAACCCAGGGGATACGTATTCTGATTTTTTAAACACCAAAGCGTGTATTCCTCGTGGTATGGAAAAGGGGAGAGGCTTTTAAAAATATCCACTAGCGATTTCACTCAGTGAAGGGGAATCACCAGCAAAGCCGGGAAAGGGAAACACACGGCACAGATGAGACAGCAGACAACCCTTTCGGCCCTAGCTTCTTATAGATAAAAAAGTCATGAACTAATTTGGCTGCCAAATGTGACACAATGAAGTCAGAAATTGAAAAAAGGTGTCCGAAGTATCCTCAATACACTTGCACAAGCATAGGTAGTAATTTTTTTGTCGTCGTCTTCTTTGTAACTCTGCAAAGTAGAAAACAAAATGGCGGATAATGATTACAATGACACTTGCCACAAAAAATAATGAATCACACCTTAGTGGTTCACTATTAGATCAGTAGCTATGGTATTTTTTTCATGTTTTTTCGAAGATGTCTACCTTGCTATTTACATAGTGGGTATTTCCTGACACTAACGCATCGCGGGCAGCAGTGGACAATCTTCATGTCCTAAATATAGTACACCAGGTGGCTCAGTGGTTGTCAGACCTCTGAATGCATTCCTGCTAATGCAGATGTGGTGCTCTTGTAAAAGCTCCTGATTTGTTGTTATTCTAGTCGCGAAACCTGTCCACATCAATTAGATAATATGTAAGGGGTGTCTAATAGCGAGATAGTAATGAATTTTAATTTGTTTTATGAAATATGATTGTGATGCCTGATCGAGCTAGAAGAAGACGGCGATAAAGTGTAGTTCAGTCATCGATTCTTGGCCTATCCCCCTGAATGGGTACAAGCCACGGCTGTAGATTCATCATCATCATCATCATCAGCTTGCGCTCGCAAACATGGGGTGAATTGATTCTGGCAGAGGAAAGCATAGAGCTTCCTAAAATTAACTTGAGGGAACTCTGGCACTGCGATCGTTCAGCGGCCATGGGAATGATGGGTAGTACACACATTTGCCTAGTATTTGTACTTGCGAGTGGCGAATCGTACTTGCGGCTTCGTTTATTGCTGTGTTTCGGTTTTGTTTTGAAAGAAAGATTCAACCCTTTTGAACTTCGTGACGCGATTTGTTAAGGTAAGTTTAAAAGAATAAGATGATGAAGCGCAACTGCTGAACATTTGCTAATATTTGTGTCGTAATAAAACAGTTCCAAGCCACACGAACACAGACCCGGGCAAAAGCAGGCCAGAAGTACGAAGACAAATGTGTGTACTACGCATCATTCCCATGCTCGCCGAAGCACCGTGCATTGCAGCTCCCTTAGACACTAGCGCCAGAGTTCCCTCTAGTGCATATTAGGAAACTCTTTGGCGGAAAGTAGTTTAGGGCAATTTTTTTATGATGTTAGATCTTCCAAAGTGTTCAATATGGCAACGGTGGCCATTTGAGTGCAATGAGGAGCTGTGTATCACGAGCTCAAAGACTTGCTGTTGGACAGTTTAGACGATCTAACTAATTCGTGGTTGCTGTATGTTAGTTTCACAACGATACCTTGCACGAACAAGGTCAAATACATAGATGTATTCAAATTCACTATATTTCACTTTACAACCACTGAACCCTGGTGTCCTTGCCTATAGTTATGACATGGAGCCATTTTTCTTCTACACTGGTGGGATGCTCAGAAAAAAATGTTTTCGTGTTCTTCAGGTAGTAGTATTTCCAAATAAACGAGAAACAAAAATAACTGCAGGTTAAAAAATTCAGGGCTGAGAAGGTCAAAGGTACAGAAAGGCACAGCAATTTTAAATCTAGCGTGGGCTTCTTTTATGCTCTTCCACCTAGATTTGCGTGTGCGAAGTGTGTAGCGTGGTGGGTAATAATTATTTATTTATTTATTTATTTTCTTGTCTTCAATTTTAGGGGACCCGTGTTGTGTGGTGAGGTTTGCCTCAGTGTACTACTGGTTGACAATTACGTTTCACCGTCAAGAGTAGAATACGACACCATAATCTGGCCCGTTCGCAAATCTTTCTGAATCGTTCGACTTGCTTGCATTCCTGCAGGGTCGGCTCTTTGCAGCGAAGTAAGGAATGCCTACACACAAAACTTTAGCCGTTCTAAATACCCCAAGGGTGTCTATACAGATGCAAAATGTCCACTTCGCTATATTTTATCATTTATCGAAGTACACAGGAATTTCGTAAAGGTTTGGGAGAGGGGGATAGCTTGTGGCAATAACTGAAGCGAAGACCTGTTGAAAATAGTGACACCTGCAGCCTTCGGCCACTGGTTGTTGCGAAGTGCGCACACCGTGTTCATAGGGTCATGCGCCATGAGAGCAGCGCACTTTGGTTTTCGGGTGAGTGATAACGATGAATAATTATAACTAAACGCTTTTTTGAGCCATCCCCCTCCTCCATCTTTACACACTTCACTTGGGATGATGCCTGCTGAGACATCACGCTTCTCGAAGGCAGCCATGTGGTCCTGTTGGTTTCCCATTAGGGGGTATGACGGACACGAGATGAGACGATGTAAAGCATAGGGTGCACAATTTCCACAGTTTTGTTGAAAGCTTGCGCCCTGTGTCTTACATCGTCTCTTCTTTCGTCCGTGTCCTTGCGCGCAGCGTTAGACCCACTGTACGCTTCTGCGATGCGTGCCCAAGCGGTGTTCTAGTTCATATTTATGGCACTCGACTGCTGACCCGCTGGTCGCGGGATTGAATGATGGCCGCGGCGACCGCATTTTCGATGCAGGCAGAAAGGCTCGGGGGCCGTGTACTTAGATTTGGGTGCACGTTAAAGGATCCCAGCCGGACAAAATTTCTAGAGCCCTCCACCTAAACGTATATCATAATCATACCATGAATTTAGGACATTAAATCCAATCTATTATTATTATTATTATTATTAATATTATTATTATTATTATTATTATTATTATTATTATTATTATTATTATTATTATTATTATTATTATTATTATTATTATTATTATTATTATTATTATTATTATTATTATTATTATTATTATTATTATTATTATTATTATTATTATTATTATTATTATTATTATTATTATTATTATTATTATTATTATTATTATTATTATTATTATTATTATTATTATTATTATTATTTCTACCCTACAATATTTCATGCTTTGTAGTAGAACACATGACTGATACATAAGCGTAAAGCCTCATACGCTTGATTCTTGCTCTAAACTTTACTTTTTGTTTCTAACATTCACGTTATTCTTTGTTCGCAAAGAACACTGTCATGGCCGACTCCATGGAATCTCTGCGACACGGGCTATTCAACGCTGTCACGCAAATATTGGAACAGCGTTCATTTTCGGAACCAAAGTTCGCTTCCAGTTTTCTGCCCTCGCTATGTTATATGATGCCTGACTTTCTTCTTAAATGTTCTCATTGCTACCCAAAGGAGGCAGGATGTGATTTTTACAGAATTTATGACTTATGGGCAATCAATGACGCAATGAACTGACGTGGTCCCAGACCCTCTGAGATAAAGCCCTTAGGCAGGACGGATATGTGCTGCACTAAGTAGTTAGTGCAGGGCCTGTGTCAGGTGGAACGCTGGAATGAACTTGACGCGGAAGCCAAAGCGTGGGCAAAATCAATAGTTCGTCAACAACACGAAATTTTCCATACCGCATATGCAACGCCGTCCAAGCTCTTGTTTTTTGAGCAGGAAGTGCGCCAATTTGTTATTATTTTTTCTTCGTAGTGGCGCCACAACCACAAACTAAATTGACCACTTCTTCGCGTTGATTGAACTTCGCTGCCTCATGAAACATGGTTCCTGGCAAGGAATTTCCCCGCATTAGCGTCAGTGCATAAAAAAAAACGGCAATCGTCCACCACATGTGCTTTTGACATAAATTTTCTGCAGTGTTTGTGAAAGCGGATGAGGTCTAAAACGTCAGCTATTGTGATTGCCCATCCCGCGGCTTTTTTTTTCACATATGTCATCAGCAAAACATTCAGACCCTGCAAAGTGAAATGCAACAAACGATCAATATATAGAGCAGGATATGGAATGCTTCTCATAAGGACGCAGATGGTAAAAAAACAATTTTCTGTTCTTGTGTCTATTGCTATAATGACCGCTTACTGACTGTACAAGCAAGTAGTGGACACCACGACGATCTGTGAGTGGCTTTACGATGTCTAGTTTACTGGAACCTAGCTAAAAGCTGCCGGAGTCTAATTATTACAGCTCTCTATAAATAAATCAGTTTCTAGAATCTGTGACAATGCCCGTTTGGCTTTCCAAATCAGCGACAAGGGACTACAGTTTATCGAGAAATCAAATTGTGTTGAAAGCACATATGATAACAGGCGCTACCAAATCAGGGAAGATACCTTACCCTAATTTCTGCAAAGAGGGTTGAACTGTTATTTCATTTTACCGTTTGTAGCACGTGAGGGGGTAAATTTGGAGGCTGAAACTTTTTTGTATTAACTTAGTGAACGACCGCACAGCGAACGAGTGAATGAAAGACGTTAGGCGCAGCATTAGCAGTTTGGTTGGCAGTGACGTGGAGTAATACGTTGAGTTATAAGGCAGTGGCGTGGAGTAATATGCTTAGACCCCCCGGGGTTTATTGCTATCAGCCTATATCTGAGTACACGAGTGCTTTTGCCTTAAATGTGGTCAGTGTGGCCTGGAATTGAAGCTGCATCACCAACCCAAGCAACGCCCTGTCTTTCATAATTCTGTTGAACTGTAAAGAACAGCGACCATAAAAAAACCGATAACGTAAGGAAGACATAAAAATTTGACTATAAAAGAAAAACATTGATGAACCGAATCGATTAAAAAAATCTGGGTAATGTTACCATCGCTAAATAAGACGGGAAATGGAAATAGACAAAGCTTGCAAATGGCAGGATCAGAGACGCGAAAATTACTCTGAACAGTAATTGCCTTCCATTAGTAACTACTATACTAAATTTGATTGATGCAATAAAATACAGTACTAATTACAAATGTTCAAAAGTCATGACATCATATTACTATTGCATTAAAATTAGCGCAGCAACCATTCATTATTCATACACCAACTTTTTACACAATATTTAGAGCACATCAGCATTAAAATCTTGTTTCATGTTTGAGGCTTGGCAGTTATATAAACTTCTCTTTGATAGTTTTCTTTCATATTTGTCAATTATTTATGCCATAATGAACATGGACATGCACTATGATAGCTAAAATAATTAGAAAAATAACAAAATCTTCGTTAGGTTACTCGCTTGAAGTAATACATTACATTTAAAATTACCAGCCAATGACTGTAATACATAAAATAATTATTACAGAAAAAAGCTTTTAATTACAGTCATTTTTTCTTGCTAATTTTAGATTGGTTGCTTTACAAACAGCAGACAGCGTGACGTTCGCGATGAGTCGGCGTTGTCTGCGTCACCAAACCTTGTGTGTTGTGTGTGCTGTTCGCATCAATCATAACTCTAGCTTATATATATATATATATATATATATATATATATATATATATATATATATATATATATATATATATATATATATATATATATTTATATATATATATATATATATATATATATATATATATATATATATATATATATATATATATATATATATATATATATATATATATATATATATATATAGCGTGACACAGCCGGTCTCAAAACCGGCTACTGGCAAATCGAAGTAGACGAGAGAGACCGAGAGAAGACTGCCTTCATAACACCAGATGGCCTATTCGAGTTTAAGGTCATGCCCTTTGGTCTTTGCTCGGCGCCTGCGACGTTCCAACGGGTTATGGACACAGTACTCGCAGGCTTGAAGTGGCAGACTTGCCTCGTCTACTTGGACGACGTATATAGTCGTATTTTCTTCCAACTTCGACGAGCACCTCCGGCGCCTTGAAGCTGTTCTTCGGGTAATCAAAGCCTCGGGACTTACCCTGAAGCCAGAAAAGTGCCGCTTCGCCTACGAGGAACTATTGTTCCTTGGCCACGTTATCAGCAAGTCGGGAGTGCTCCCTGATCCACAGAAAACAGCTGCGATCGCCGACTTTCCTGCACCCACCGACAAGAAAGCAGTACGCCGATTTCTGGGCCTCTGCGCTTATTACAGGCGCTTCGTGAAGAACTTTTCGCGGATCGCCGAGCCACTGACGTACCTCACGAAGGCCGACGTCGACTTCAAATGGGAAACGCCGCAAGTCGAGGCATTTCAAGAATTAAAGTGACGCCTGCAAACGCCGCCAATACTGGCGCACTTCGACGAAGAAGCTGACACCGAAATTCACACGGACGCAAGCAGCACAGGGCTCGGCGCCGTGATCGTGCAGAGGACCGACGGACTTGAAAGGGTCATCAGTTACGCTAGCCGGTCACTTTCGAAGGCAGAAGCCAATTATTCCACGACAGAAAAGGAATGCCTTGCCATCATCTGGGCTACATCAAAGTTCCACCCCTACCTGTACGGCAGACCTTTCAAAGTCGTGAGTGACCACCACGCCTTGTGTTGGCTAGCTAACTTGAAGGATCCATCAGGGCGCCTCGCACGGTGGAGTCTCAGACTACAAGAATTTGACATCACCGTCGTCTACAAGAGCGGACGAAAGCACTCCGACGCCGACTGCTTGTCTCGCGCCCCTGTCGATCCGCCGCCCCAGGATGACCAGGACGACGACTCTTTCCTGGGACCCATAAGTACCGACGACTTCGCGGAACGCCAACGAGCTGACCCAGAGCTCAAGATCCTCATGGACTACCTGCAAGGCAAGACCGCCGACGTGCCGAAAGTATTCCGCCGAGGACTGGCTTCGTTTTTCCTGCGAAACAACGTCCTCCTGAAGAAGAACTTCTCGCCGCTCCGCGCCGACCACCTCCTCGTGGTGCCTTCAGCGTTACGTCCAGAGGTTCTGGAAGCATTACACGACGACCCGACAGCCGGACATCTTGGTGTTTCCCGCACACTGTCACGAATACAAGAGAAGTACTATTGGCCTCGCCTCACTGCCGACGTCGCCCACTACGTAAAAACATGCAGAGACTGTCAGCGACGCAAGACGCCGACAACTAGGCCAGCCGGACTTCTGCAACCCGTCGAACCACCTCAACGGCCATTCCAACAAATCGGCATGGACTTACTGGGGCCGTTCCCGACGTCAACTTCTGGCAACAAATGGATTGTCGTAGCGACTGACTACCTCACCCGCTATGCCGAAACAAGGGCCTTGCCCAAGGGCACTGCCGCCGAGGTAGCCAAGTTCTTCATTGAGAACATCGTCCTCCGCCACGGAGCCCCCGAGGTCCTCATCACCGACAGAGGTACGGCCTTTACGGCTGACCTAACGCAAGCGATCTTGAGGTACAGTCAGACAAGCCACCGCCAAACCACCGCGTACCACCCACAGACGAATGGCCTCACCGAGCGTCTAAATAAGACCATCGCCGACATGCTGGCCATGTACGTGGACGTCGAGCACAAGACGTGGGACGCCATACTCCCGTATGTAACCTTCGCGTACAACACGGCCGTGCAGGAAACGACGCAGTTTGCTCCATACAAGCTCGTCTACGGACGGAGCCCAACAACGACGCTTGACGCCATGCTACCGGTCGGCACCGACGAAGAAGACCTCGACGTCGCCAGCTACCTGGATCGCGCTGAAGAAGCTCGACAGCTAGCCCGCCTGCGTGTCAAGAGCCAACAGACGGTCGACAGGCGCCACTACAACCTTCGACGACACCACACCGAATACCAACCCGGCGACCTTGTCTGGGTCTGGACGCCGATACGACGACGGGGATTGTCTGAGAAGCTCCTGCGACGCTACTTTGGACCCTACAAGGTAGTCCGACGTCGTGGTGAACTGGACTATGAGGTCGTGCCCGATGGCTTAACGTCATCCCAACGACGCCGTGCACGACCCGAAGTCGTACACGTGGTGCGACTTAAACCTTATTACGCGCGCTGATTAGCTGTGACGCATTGTTAATGTAATTTATTGCATGTACTCTCTCTTATGTTCTGTCTTTAGCATCGGGACGATGCTTTTTTTCAGAGGGGGGTAGTGACACGTGCGGTTCTTTTGGTTTACGAAGAAAGCCGCTATCACTTTCTGTTAAGCGCAACGCAGGCCGCGTTTATCTTGTATGCCACTCTGGAACGCGTTATGACGCGTGTATAAAAGACTGACACGTGCGGTTCTTTTGGTTTACGAAGGAAGCCGCTATCACTTTCTGTTAAGTGCAACGCAGGCCGCGTTTATCTTGTATGCCACTCTGGAACGCGTTACGACGCGTGTATAAAAGCCGGCGCAGTGCGCCACTGGGGAGTCTTTTTTTCCGTCGGCCGACGACTGTTCACGCCGCTGTTGCTGTGAGTTGTGTTTGGCCCTGTTTTGCTGGGCACAAGTTCGCCCAATAAACAGTTCGCCTGACACCGCCCTGACTCCTGCGTGCTTCCTCTCAAGTGCTGCGTGTATCACAACCGCGTGACAATATATATATATATATATATATATATATATATATATATATATATATATATATATATATAACAGGAGGCCTGACATCACAACTGCATACGTTGCAGACGCACTTTACAGGGCAAGGACAGCATTTCTCGTACTTTATTTTTTAATTGAAACCTCCGTTGGTGTAACAATTTGTTGACCTTACCAGTTAATGGAATTTTATTTTTCCTACTTGTTGCATCCACTATTTGATGCCGTGATACGCATATCGAGTCAATGAACCTTCTACTACTTAACGGCACACAGTCGTGAGATATACAACAGGCTAGCATTTTTTTCTTAGTCACTCAGCGACATTATAGCCGGACCATCTGACACTTGAAGCATTTATGCAGTTTGCGTCAGATAAACGTTACCTACTACTAGAACGAAATTGCAGAAAAGTTAGTTCCTGGGCTTCTTTGAAAACAGAGTTAAAAATGAAAACACGGACACTAGGAGACGAGCGGCTATTTTATCACTCGTTCTCTTGACGTTCCGCAATGCCATCAGTGGAAAAAAGTCAAGAACTAATGTATTGCTTAAAATTATAAAAGTACAATGATAATACTTGCTGAATAATAACTATTTATTTCCTTTTGATTGAGGCGCCCAGCTTCCTCTCAATTGGAGCACTACGTGCGTGGTACAAATTGAACTCTAGGTAGGCCAAGATGATGATCTTGCTGAAACGCACGATTTTTTCTCGTAATTTTTGCATAATTTCATGGTCTGAGAATGGTGTAATGCAAAATATGACTTCCGTATAAGCTAGTATTTATTACTCAGGCATTCATATGCAACACTACGTCACAAGTGGGAAAATCCACATATATACTATTTTAGTTCAATTGAGAAAATGTAGGATTTTTTTTATCTAAAGACAGATATGGTGAATAAATGTACTAATATGGATATTCTAACACCTTACACAAACGAATTGGCTTCATTTGAGAAGAAAATTTAGTGCTTAAAATAAATTTTATTTGAAACTTCACTCCGGTAACATTCTGCGAAATCATGCAAAAAAGTTTTTCTTTCCGTAATATTCCAACAAAAACTCTCTTGAGTCCAATAAAACTGTAAGAATTTTTATAGTACGTTTGAGATTGTTCCCAAGATAGATGAGGTATTTGGCGTTTGATCACGCAGATAAGACAGTTTCTCTTACCAACTTATACTTACTACATATATTAACATAAGTAGTGAGTATGTAAGAACCATTCATGAGAGATGTTTACTTTCAGGGCTCGTTCACAGCTGCGACTAGCAAAGGTCGCGCGATAAGGTTAGTTGCAATGCGTCTGGCCGCTGATGACCCCTTTGGTCGCAAAGCGGCTGCGCAGTCGCTTGCTGCTCGACTTTTCAGTCCCACGACTACAGTCACAAACATCTGAACCAGTCAGATGTGCATGAAGAGGATGTCAGCTTAATTTGCGTGGCACTGACAATGCGAGAAGACGGAAATTCCAAACAGTTTCCTTGAATTAACTAAAGGGAACTCTTTCGCTGCGAGCGTTTAGCCACCATGGGAATGATTGATTGATTGATTCACAATTGGGGTTTCACGTCCCAAAACCCCCTTATGATTATGAGAGACGCCGTAGTGGAGGACTCCAGAAATTTTGACCACCTGGGGTTCCTTAACGAGCACCCAAAGGTGAGCACACGGGCCTACAACATTTCCGCCTTCATCGGAAATGCAGCCACCGCAGCTGAGATTCGATCCCGCGACCTGCGGACCACGGAAATGATGGATGATACACAAATTTTCCTAGTCTTCGTGCTTGCGGGCTTCAATAGTGCTGTGGCTTTACATGTATTATTGCCTTTTGGCTATCTTTCGAATGCGAGAACAGATCATTGTAAGCTTCGTGACCCAATTTCAATTGATGAGCCTGAAAGGTCAAGGTGGTGAAGTGCTACTGCTGAACATTTGCTGATTGTGGTCTCGTGACCAAGCGGCGTCAACCCACGCGAAGGCAAACGGAGCCAAAGTACGAAGATTAGAGAAATTCTCGCAGTACCCATCAAACCCGTGCTGGCTGAAAATGCAGCTTCCATAGACACTAGCGCCAGTTATATCGAAATCTCTATGGGGAAATCCTTGTGGCGTCGAATCGTCGGATGTGGCCTCATTCCCTGTTCAACTATTTATGGTCACTAGCGTATTGAAGGGGCGAATACGCACGACAAACACGGTCGCACGCTTCAAGTCATACACACACACCTCTGTGTGCGTCTATGAAGTCCACGATCTGCATTTAGACAAAAAGAGTTCCCTTCGGCGCACTCATCTGCCGCTACCCTTCCACGCCAACCGTATACGCTGCTCTCATATGCTATAGGGTACACGTAGAGCTCAATTAAGAACAGATGCAAACGGGTCATTGACTGCTACAAGGTAATTTAAAATTTCGCGAATACATCACGAGTGTATGACAAGCGGAAACTGGCATACCGTGACCCGTTCCCGTCTTTTATAAAATATTGGCTTTTTAGCTCTTTGCTGCAAGGCTAAAATAGTGTGCAACGTGCAACCACTGCGTTAGAGTCAAGTGAAGAGTGTTCTACGTTACAGATGTTTGAAGTTAACCACCTGTTTCCCAATACTTGCAAAGTTACGTCCTTGCTTCTCTTAATCTTGCGTAAAATGTAACCGCTACGCGCGTGATAGCCACACAAAACGTGTTTCGTATCTCATTGCATGAATTTCGGATATTCTGTTTCCTCTTGGAAATTTTCTGTTTTATTTCCAGTGGAGCAGATAAAAGTAAAGGATGGAAGCACCTTGCAAGTGACTGGGGCCGCCTTCAATGTATCTGTCAGCTTGCGAAGCGTAGTAGTTACAGCTATACACACTTCGAAGATTAGCTTGAATCTTAGCATGCCATGTGGATCGGAAGTTTTAGTTGCGCATAACTTTACATCGTGTAAGGAAGAACTAAAGTGATACAATGACCTCTTGAGGTAATCACGTTACTGTCGGTTTCGGGACGTTTAATAATAACGCCTGAAATTTTACGTGCCAAAACCAAAATCTGGTTAGGAGGCACGCCATATTGGGGGACTCAATTGGTTAATTTTGGCCACTTGGAGCTCTTTAACGAGTGCTTTGACCTAAGTGACGGGTGTTTTCAGAATTTTGCCTCCATTGGAATGGGAGCGCCTTTGCCAGGAATCGAACCCCGGCCCTACAGTTCAGCAGTGCTAGACCTCTGGACGTTTAGTACGCTTGGATTTGTTCTCGGTAAAAATTGTAAATAGCGCATGTCCATGGTAGCGCTAGCTTATCCCATGAGCTATCATTTTTTTTAGGTAATTCTTCATCTGCTCTAATAAATAGGCATTCCTAAAGCTCCATCGCATGAACAAATTTATCAACATCGGCATCATTTGTGGTGCGATATGTCTTTATAGGCCTTATAGTGTACCTTAGCTTGTAAATATTTATTAGGGTTATGGGTTATACTATTATACTAAAGCAGCTGGATTGCAATCACTGGCATAGTCTACCTAGGAATCTCGCGTGATTCGTAGCCTGACAGAAGTGCGGTGACATCAGCATACGCGAGCTGCAGGCCCGTAGTCCTTTGGAAACGTGAAAACTGCAGCGATAAAAAAAAAAGAAATATCCGGGAAACGCGAAGGCAAGCCTGCAAAGGTTTAGCATGGAAGGACAGATGATACGATCTTTCTTTTTTTTTTTTTGCAGTAATGTGAATGGGTTGATGGCCCGTACAGGCGCGCCCTTCCTTTGGTGTATAAATGCCACAAACAGCCTTTATTTTTGTATCTAGGAGGTAGTGTAGTTTGCAGATTGCACCAGTGGCAGGATACCAAAGATTGCGTACTCAGTGATGAATGCAGACATCGGAAACAAAAAGCACGAAATGACACCCAGAGTTAGCTCGTAAGTCAGTCAGGGAAAAAGTATCACAGTATATCCACGGAGTGAATGATAATGAGTAAGCGAAGCTCCAGGAGATTATTGGGGTAACCGTGAATTTCCCGTACATAGCCCACTCGAATATGCCTTCGTCATCCATTCACGTCACGTGATATCTAGTTTAGTATATCTGGAGCTAGCGAAACGAACGTGAGCACGCTATGAGTGTGGTATGTTGTCACGTTCTTACATGACACGTGTGTCAGGATTATCATGTTTGCACCACTCATGTATTTCGTCATCCATTGACGTCACTTAACACCAAACTTTCTACATGTGGAGCTAGCATTACGGCCACGAGCGCATCATGAAGGGCCCAATACACTCCAATGTAGTGTTGACGCGCGCGCACGCTGGGCACAGCGATGCTATAGGTTAGCAAAACGCGAGCACTCATAGTAGGACGCCAGGCGTGACCGGCGCGGCCAGCGTCCGTCGGTGCAGCCCGACGGCAACCGAAGCGAAAATCGACATGCTGTATTTCGTGCCGATGCGTTACCCAGACAACACTGCGTCTCTCTCGTTTCGTGACGAAGGGACGCCGGGCGCGCTGAAACGCGCATGCGTCAACACAACACAGCGCGGTGCGCGCCTGCGAGTTTATGGCAGGACCGGCATCTGACGAGGCAACGCCGGCGTGACGCAATAAAATGAACGCCGGCGAGCACGCGCACCGCGTCACGTCGAAATATATTGGCGCCTTGACTGCGGCATGTAGTCATGTTCTCTCACTACACGCATGTGATTATCAATTTTGTACCAGTCACATACCTTCTTCGTCCATTGCCGTCACGTAATACCAAATTTGGCATATGTGAAGCTAGCGAAACGGCCGCGAGCGCATCATGAGTGTGGCATGTTGTCATGTTGTTACATGACACGCATGTCGTGATTATCATGTTTGGATGTGTCATTTACCTATGTCGTCCGTTCGCGTCGCGTAATACCGAGTTTTGTACATGTGAAGCTAGCGAAACTGCCGCGAGCGCATTATGAGCGTAACATGTAGTCATGTCGTTACATGACACGCATCTCATGATTATCATGTTTGCACCAGTCGCATACCTTGATCATCCATTCACGTACCGTAATACCAAATTTCGTACATGTGATGCTAGCGAAACAGACGCGAGTGCATAATGAGCGTGGCATGTAGTCATGTTGCTACATGACACGTATGTAATGATTTTCATGTTAGGGTCGGTCGCTTGGTTTCCCCATGCAATAACGTCATAGCATACTAATTTTGCAACATGCGATGTGCACGAAACCACCACAAGAGGTGCAAAGCCATGAATTGTAAATCATGACATTGATGGCATACGTGTCATGATTTTCATGTTATGACTACTCAGATATGTTCTTCATGCAGTCATGTTATGCCATACCAAGTTTGGTATTGATACCATTATCGAAACGGCCAGGAGAGTTAAATGTCGTAGGTGGCTAGATAGATAGATACGCTCAAAGTGGCCGAAGTTTGCTAAGAAATGCTTCCCATTTAAAATTACAATCACGGTCCTTGGTCATCGTGCAAGTTCTTCTGGCGTCCAACCAGACCCTGACAAGATTAGAACTGTCAAGAACTTTCCTCTGCCTTTTTCTACCAAAGTTGTTCCCATATAGTTTTGTAGGCTTATGCTCGTACTTCTGACGTTTTATACGCAATTTCGCTACAATTGCACGACCACTAACTAATCTTTTCAAAAAAGAATGTGCCCTTTTCGTGAGTCCAAGAACAAGCAGCTGCGTTTTCCACGCTGATCAACCTGCTCACTTCACCACCAATACTGGCCCACTTCGACCCGTCCGCTACGTCTGAAGTTCGCACAGACGCCAGTGCTCACGGCACAGGCGCCGTCCTCGCTCAACACCAGGGAGGCCAAACGCTTGCTATTGCGTGTTCCAGCTGCCTTCTCTCCACATCCAAGTGAAACCATTCGATAACAGAGTGCGAGCATGTTGCGTTGGTCTGGGCTATAGCGATATTTCGCCCCTACTTCTACGGCCGGGAGTTTACGGGCCACCACGCTCTGTGTTGGTTGTCGTCACTCGAGGACCCAACTGGTCGCCTAGGTCACTAGGCTCTACGTCTCCAGGGGTATAACGTCGACGTAATTTATAAGTCTGGCATGTTGCACCAAGATGCCGATTGTTTCTCGCGTTATTCAGTGGACCTTACTAGCCTCGCTGTTCATGAGAGCGACTCTTGTGTGCTCGCCATATCTGATTTGTGTGACATCGGCACAGAGCAGCGCCGGGACGCAACCCTCAAGACGGTCATTGAGCGAGTATTTTCAGGACATTCCAACCCTTCGCCCCGTCAATATGTCCTACGCAACGAAATTCAGTATCGCCGCCACAGGAAGCCTGATAGCCCGGATTTTTTGTTAGTTATTCCTCGACACCTGCGTGTCACCATTCTTCAACATCTGCATGACGTTCCGACGGCGGGACACCTAGGTCTTTCACGCATCTATCACCACATGCAGCAATGGTTCTTTTGGCCTGGCCTGTATAAATTTGTGCGCCGTTATGTCGCTGCTTGCGAGTGCTACCAGCGTCGCAAACGTCCTGCTATCGAACTTCCCCCGAAACCTATCGACCTTCCCCCGGAACCATTCTTCCGCGACGGCCTCGACTTGCTCGGATCTTTCTCGACGTCCGTGTCAGGTAACAAATAGATCGCTGTCGCAGCTGACTATGCGGCCAGATACGCTATAACTCGTGCCTCGCCAACTAGCTGCGCTACAGACGTCGCAGACTTTCTATTGAATGACGCCATTCTGCGGCATGGGGCTCCGCGCCAGCTTTTGATGGAGCGTGGTCGCTGCTTTCTCACAGAAGTTATCGATGAAATCCTCCGTAGCTTCTCTACCGAACATCCGCTTACTACTGCCTACCATCCCCAGACCAACGGTCTCACGGAGCGCCTCAACCGAACTCCTCCAGACATGTTGTCTATACGTCTCTGCTTACCACCGTGACTGGGACGCAACGCTCCCCTACGTTAAGTTTGCGTATAATTCGTCAAACCATTACACCACAGACTATTCTCCTTCCTTTCTTCTGTACGGCCGTAACCCTGCGTTGCCATTCGACACACTCCTCCCTTCCGATACTATCCAACCAACGGTGTGTGCTCGGGACGTTGCTTTTCGAGCACGCGTAACTAACCGAATCACGCACACTACAGGCTCTGTGCTTCTTAGGCCTCACAAAAAGTCCGCTACGGTGACTGGCACCGCGACGTTGACTACCCTGCTGACACTCTTGTCCTACTTCGGACGCCGTATCGACGTGAAGGCTTGTGCGAGAAGCTCCTCCCACGATACAAAGGGCCCTACAAAGTTCTCCGCAAGGTCACCGACGTCGACTACCTCATCACTCCCGTTCAATCACACTCATCTTCTGCCACACCACCTACTGATGTTGTTCACGTGTCGCGCCTAAAACGCTATACTGCCAGTCGTGTTTGACTTAGGGGTACCGTGACGGTGCTTCATTCGCCGGGGGTAATGATGATTGTTATAGCGCGAGAACAAAATGACGACACAGAGACAAGAAGGACACGAAGGATACGAGTGCTCGTGTCCTTCTTGTCTCTGTGTCATCGTTTTGTTCTCGCGCTATAACTATCGTCATGCCATACCAACTAGCCCAAGCTGCCACACCGGGGGTACTGTTACGAGGCGGTGGGCATGGCTCCGCCGTCGTAAACGAGTCGATGAAGAAAAAGTGGACTCGCTGCGCGAGATGCTGGCAGCCCTGGGGCGTCACACCTACCTGCAAATACTGGAAATGCACTCATTTCTAGTACGTGTGGTTGGGATTCTCATGAACAATAATTTAGTGTTTGTGATGGCATCCTTCAGTACACTAACTTCTCTTAGAATAGGGTATAAAACACTCCCACACCCTTTATTTTTTTTTTTTGGCTTTCCATTTCATTTCCGTTCCCGTCAAACCTGTCGCATGCTTTCTCTGTCTAACGAATTGGTCTTCTCTCTGCATCTCGGACATGCACAGCTGTTTAACTTTTTTTGTTAATAAATATTTTGCTGTTTCAAATTTTCTACAGCCGACGTCAAATGAGAGCGAATGACAAATGTGGCCGTGCCACGCTTCACTCAGGTACAAATTTCCAGGAGCCGTTGTTGTCTGCCCAAGCGTGCCGTGGCGACTAGCGTGTGCTTCTTGGTTGTCGTGAGTGAATTGCTTTTCACAGATTGCCTCTTTACTAAACGTTGGGCTGCGCACCCGCCGCGGTATCCAGAGCTATACGAGGTGAAAAAAAAAAAAGACAGCGAGTTTAATCTAGTATATATTCTCATCATGACTCACAGATCCTGTTCTGTATTAGGTTTCCTTATACTGACGATATCCAGAGTATATAATTCTCCTGTTCTTAACATTTCTATACTCGTGGCGATTCTTGAACGCGTATTTATATATATGCATTTGAACACGTGGAGCAGAGTAAGCACGAGATAAAAAAAAAAACCTCTTTAAGCCTATATATTCTGTTTTTGAAAAGATATGAGAAACTATTCACAAAATAATGCACGTTAAAAATGTAATTATTTTGTCGACAGAGACAAGACGGCGCGCTTACACAATCTATACCTAAATTTGGGATTTTGACGGCTTTGTTGGCATTCAGTTATTTGGTTAGTTCATCAAGGTTGGTTGATAACAGCTTGGTGTTTAAAAAAAAGGGGACACCTAAACGTGCTCCAATGGATCGTGAGCCACTGAATGTTGCCTTTTCTTACAAGATTGCAATGTCCTTGTAACAGCGCACATGACAAGAGAAGATAGAAAAGACGAGAGAGAGCGTTTATCAGCGCCCCGTCTCGTCTTTTTTATCCCCTCCTGTCGTTTGCGCTACTAAGCACTTTTTATTCTGTTATACTAACACGCCCAATCTTACTGTCTTTTGTGACCTGTCTTTCATATAGCTCCCCGTTTGTTCAACGCAATGCCTTCCACGTGACACATTGAATACACTGACCACCAAGCATACAGTACTATTCTCTTTACGCCTCTGATAATGAAGGGTCCATGGCAGTTTTGGCAATGTGGTTTGTATGCGCATCCTTTGCTAAGACGTATGCGTACGGGCCGTAAGAGAGGGTCCTGTTTGTGAGTAGGATGAAGGGGGTCCCTATTCATTTGGACATTGTCTATTTGATGATATTTTGATGCTGCATACAGAATTAGTGTCAGTCTTTAGCTTTTCAGTCATATAACTATTCGTAACGTTTATAATGAGAGGAGGCGATTGAGGGTGTCACGTGGTCCACTGGGCAAATGGTATTGCGTCTCCGATTTTTTAGCAAATATTATGTGATTCTTAAAGAGAAAAGAAGACAAAAGTGAGCCCCGTAACTGTTTGCATCAGAGTGCGACACCTCAACAGCAGCTCTCGAGGTATGCGGGTAAGGAGGGATTAAAAGAAAAGGATTAAAGGTATAGATATAAAGAGGGGGAAGGAGAGAGCGTGGCGCAGGAACAGCGACACCCTGAAGGAAGGAGAAAATAGGAAAGATGGACACGGTCGCAGGAGTCCGAGGACGAGGCTCCACTCAGCGAGAGCTCTTGTCGGCGGCAGGGGATGGCGTAGGGCGAGCCAGTCGGCCAGAGCTGCGCTGTCTTCGAAGATCGCGGGGGCACAACCGATCGGCACGAAATCCAGAGGGCGAGTCCTTTAGCAATTCGAAGCGTCTCAACTTAGGCAAAGCAGGGTTTCCAAGAATCTCTTGGCAGTAATAAATGCGAAGCATTTCTTGGCGAACTTTGGTGACTTTGAGCGTATCTATCTATCTATCTATCTATCTATCTATCTATCTATCTATCTATCTATCTATCTATCTATCTATCTATCTATCTATCTATCTATCTATCTATCTATCTATCTATCTATCTATCTATCTATCTATCTATCTAGCCGCCTAGGCCTTTTAGCTCTCCTGGCCGTTTCGATAATTGTATAAACACCAAACGTGGTATGACATAACATGACTGTACGAAGAACATATTTGACTAGTCATAACAAGAAAATAGTGATATGGATTCATGAATGTCGTGATTTACATTTCATGGTCTTGTAGCTCTTTCGGTGGTTTCATTCACATGATATGTTACAAAACTGGTATGGTATGACATGAATGCCTGGCGAACACAAGCGACAGACCCTAACATTAAAGTCATGACATGCGTGTCATGTCACAACATGACTACATGCTACACTCATGATGTGCTCGCGGCCCTTTCGCTCGCTTTGCATATACCAAGTTTGGTATAATGGGACGTGGATGAATGATGAAGGTATGTGACTCGTGCAAACATGATAACCATGAGAGGCGTGTCATGTAACAACATGACTGCATCAACTGCTCATGATGCGCTCGTAGCCATTTCGTTAGCTTCTCATGAAAAGCTTCAGTATTACGGGACGTGAATGGATGACGAAGGTATGTGACTGGTGCAAACATCATAATCATGAGATGCATGTCATGTAAAAACAGGACTATGTGCTACGCTCATGATGTGCTCGCGGCCGTTTCGCTAGCTTCACATGTATCCAATTCAGTATTACGTGAGGCGAACGGACAACATTGGTAAAAACACGTCCAAACATGATTATCATGACATGTGTGTCATGTAACAAGGCTACGTCCCACACTCACGATGCGCTCGCGGCCGTTTCGCATATGCCAAAATTTGGTATTACGTCACGTGAATGGATGACGAATGTATGGCACTGGTGCAAACATGATAATCATGAGATGCGTGTCATGTAAGAGCATTAATACATGCCACACTCAAGGTGCCAACACTTCAACGTGAGCCGGCGTGCGCGCGCGCCGGCGTTCGCTTTATAGCGTCATGTCGGCGATGCTACGTCAGGCGCCGATATGTCCCAGAGATCAGTGGATCTGCCCATTGACCTTCATTGTGGATCTGCATGCCATATACTCGCAGTTGCGCACCACGCTGCGTTGCTCTGACGCATGCGCGTTTGAGCGCTCACGGCGTCCCTCCGTCACGAAGAGAGGCAGACGCGGTGCTGTTTAAGTAACGTCGTCAGCGCGAAATGCAGCATGTCGCATTTCGCGCCGGTTGTCAACGGCCGCGCCGGCGAACTCTGGTTGCGCTGGTCACGCCTGGCGTCACACTATAGAGGACTCGCGTTTTGCTAGCGTGGCGTCACTGCGCCCAGCCTGCGCGTGCGTCAACGTTGCGTCGGAGTATATTGGGCCCTTCTTGACGCGCTCGTCGCCGTTGCGCTAACCCCACATGTACCAAATTTGATATCACGGGTAGTGAATAGACGAAAAAGGTAAATGACACGTCCAAACCTAATAATCATTAGATGCGTTTCATGTAAAGCATGACTACATGCTATGGTCATAGCGTTCTCGCGGCTGTTTCACTAGTTTCACATATACCAAATTTAGTATTACGTGACTTGAATGGATGATGAATGTAAATGAGATGTCCAAATATGATAATCATGATATAGATTTCATGTAAAACATGACTACATGCTACGCTCATAGCATGCTCGCGGCCGTTTCGCAAGCTCCATATATACCAAAGTTGGTATCAGGTAACGTTAATAGATGACGAAGGTAAATAAACGTCCATACATGATAACCAAGACATGAAAGTCATCTACGGCATAATTTACCTCCACCTCTTAACGTTGTGGTGAACTTAAAGTGACCTATCACCATTCCCCATTCGTGCTTCGCATATCAACGACTCCCGCTGTACGTAAGATCTGCCAATTTTCTTGAACTTACTAACTTCTAACACACGCGTTATACAAATAGAGACACTGTTTTTGTGTAAAATGAACAATTTTTCAGAATTTTTTTACTATATAACATATAAGGAGATGTTAGCGTCAAGCACAGTGCCAGCTATTCCTTAGTCCTTGAGTGAAAGTTGAACACATAATTTAAAAGAAAATATAACGAGCAGTGCATAGAAAACAGGTCACTCGAGCACACATATGCAAAAACACCCTCATATTCACATATCAAACAACACCATAACGAAATGTGCGAAAGTGAACGAATATAGTCTCACAGTGACGACCCTCGTCAACATTCGATCCAACCGGCACTAAATAGCACAGCACAAGTCTGGTATTTATGGAGATGTATTCGTTCATGTGTACATGGCAGTCGACACGTCATTCACTTCAGCACACACGTATGACAAATGACATAAAATAATGCACATAACGAGTGCGCCATGGTACACAAATGAAAGTTCGTTATTTTTTAGTACTTTTCAGCGATTCCACTGACTTGACTGATTGATTTGTGGGTTTTAATGTCCCAAAACCACAATATGGTTATGATAGACGCCATAGTAGAGAGCTCCGCAAATTTCGACCACTTGAAGTAATTTAACGTCCACCCAAATATGAGCACGCGGGCCTACAACATTTCCGCCTCCATCGAAAATGCAGCTGCCGCAGCCGGGATTCAATCCCGCGACTTACGGGTCAGCAGAAGAGTACCTTAGCCACTACATCTCCGAGGCGGGCAAGATTCCACTGTGTTGTAAAGAACGTTTTAGCACTTTTAAACAGTACGTCTGTAAAGACCCAGTTGGCCACGGGCCCAGAAGTTTCTTGATGCTAAACTGTCTGCGGTCTAATGCCGACAGTTCTGATTTATGATTGCGTGTCGGCGTGTAATGAAGTGAAAAGTCTATAAGAAGGTGACATACGTCTTTATAAATCCACATTCGCATTCGGGAGTTTGAGCTCTGCTAATTGTGTGCAGAGAGAGAGAGAAAGGAAAGGCCGGGAGGTTGATTGATTGATTCATATGTGGGGTTTAACGTCCCAAAACCACTCTATGATTATGAGAGACGCCGTAGTGGAGGGCTCCGGAAATTTAGACCACCTGGGGTTCTTTAACGTGCACCCAATTCTGAGCACACGGGCCTACAACATTTCCACCTCCATCGGAAATGCAGCCGCCGCAGCCGGGATTCGAACCCGCGCCCTGCGGGTCAGCAGCCGAGTACCTTAGCCACTAGACCACCGCGGTGGGGCAAGGCCGGGAGGTTAACCAGATACTGGCATCTGGTTTGCTACCCAGCGCTGGGGGCGGGGAAATAGGGGCAAGAAAGAGGGGATAGATAGAGAAAAAAAACGCACGCGCACTCATGTGAAAACGAAAACAAACACAGGAAAGGCGTCCTAGCTACAACCGTTCAGTAAAGCCGCTCGATCGCAAAAAGTGTAGTAGCGCTTTCAGGGCCTTCTTCTGTGAAGTTGCATCTTGTCGATATTGTAGAATTCGTTGCTCCGACAGAAGTTGATTATCTGATTTTCTGAGTTCCTTGCGAAGGCATAGTCGTCGTTTACTATATAGGCAGTCATAAAGAATATGTTGGATTGTTTCTTCTTTGCCACAGTGGCCACAGGCTGCGGTGTCGGCCATCTTAATGCGGAAAGCGTAGGCGTTGGTAAACGCAACGCCCAACCACAGCCTACATAACAGGGTCTGGTCTGCTCGGCAAAGCCTCGACGGGACTTGAAGACTTAGCGTAGGGTCAAGCGAGTACAGTCGGGCATGCTTGAAGTGTGGCTGATTCCATTATGATGTGGTTTGCTGGCGAGCAAGCCTGCGGAGCTTTCGTGCAGCTTCTGTCCTAGAAAGTGGTAGTCGTAGTTTATGATCTTCTGTGTGGGCTGAGCGGGCAGCTTGATCGGCCCGTTCATTGCCGATCATTCCGCAGCGACTGCAGGTAACCACTGAAATGCATTGTGGTGCCCTTTCTCAGTCAGGTGGTGTATAACCTCTGCTATCTCCAGTACCAGCTGCTCATGTGGTCCACGGCGTAAGGCTGATAGTAGAGACTGCAGTGCCGCCTTCGAGTCGCTGAAAATAGTCCACTTGCGTGTAGGTTGATCAACTACAAATTGCAACGCGGCACTAAGTGCTGCCAATTCTGCTGCCATTGATGTTGTTGCGTGAGATGACTTGAATTTAATTGTCGTGGCCAACCTTGGTATCACTACTGCTCCTGTAGATCTGTCCGGCTGAACCGATCCGTCAGTGTATATATGTGTGGAGTCTTGGTATTTCTCATACAAGATAAGTAGTGTGAGCTGTTTAGGAGCCGGTGACGACAAATTGGCCTTTTTCTAGACGTCAGGTATGTTAATATTAATGATTGGTTGAGCGAGGCACCATGGCGGAGTCACAGGTCCAGCGGCAGGAGAGAACGAAGTTGGGATCGACTCGCCATGCGCGGTCACTGTTTTGCAGTAAGATGTGCATGGTCGGGCCACTGGTAGAGAGGCTAGGTGATGTCGAGAAGTTCGAGCAAGGTGTCGTATATGTGTCCTCAGCACTTCAACATTAATGTGGGTCTTGATGAGGTGGTCCCTTGTGATGGCGATAGTTTCCACTGTTGATGCAGTTTGGGGCAAGCCTAAACAAATCTGGAGTACTTGAGCCTGGACACTTTGAAGCATTCGTATGCTTGTTTTACTTGTGTTGGTTAACGCACGTAGGCTGTGCCGAAGGAATCCAAGGAAAATAATCCTGTATAGTCATAATATAGCAGTTCTGGACATTTCCCAGTTCTTTCCAGCGAAGAACTTGATGAAATGACAGATGCCTGTTGTAGTGCCATCATCATCATCATCATTTTTTCCATCACCGCGCCACGTCTCTCGCGCAGCTGGCACGAGCTCGAGCTGCGCGAGAATGAGAACGAGCTTCTGGCCTGGCGGTTTGGACGCTGGTAGTCGACGTGGCTCCGCTTCAGGCCTGCAATAAAGTGGCGAGATCGGCACGGCCCCATCGGCCGCCTTCGACGCCGTCTCACGTCCTCTTCTCTCGCCGCTACATTGGTGACCCGGAGAACACGCCCTTCGCCGAGCGGCCCGCGGCCATGTTCCCGCAACTCTGCCCACCAGTGCCGCCGTACCAATCAACTTACCCCAAGGTATGGTTCATGCAGCTCGATGCCGTTCTGGCGCTGAATGGCGTCACGGACCAGCTGCAGATGCACGCCATTCTTCTCGACGCCCTCCCGGTAGAGTTGCGCCATCTCGCTGCCACTTCAAGCACCAGTCCGCAGCCTTACGATGCCCTCTGCACTGCGGTGCTCGCCCGCAGCGGCAACACATACCGTCCGCTTCTGTTTACCCGCACCAGGCAGGTTTCCCCGGCGTCGCAGAGCAAGGTATGAACCGGTCCGCAGCCCTCCATTGACCGCTACCTCGGTACCCCAGCTTCGACTACTTCTACACCTGATCCGGTCGCAGAAACATCCACTCCTGCACCTGATCACGACCGCGAGGTAGAAGACTCCCCCACTGCGACTGACCTTCCCTCCAAGAGGTACATTCCCTCAGAGCCCCCGTGCAGAGCTTCATCACACGTACCTGCTACCTGCACGTTTTCCAAGAAAGCGACGGCACGCGACACCGTGGCCCTCGCCGTTTCCGCGACCACCAGCTCAGACGTCTCGGCCTCCTCCTCGCCGCAGCTGCTGGTCAGCTCCTCGACGGTGCCCTCTACCGCTCCGCCACCTGCCACTGGTGCCAGCAATGGCCTGCCGGGTGCCTCGCCACATTCCACTCGCACCTCCCCGGCCAGCAGCCGACCACCCTCAGCGTCCCCGCTCCCCGCCCCTGTCCCTGTCTCTGTTTCGTGGTCTACGACGGGCCCCAGCGCTGTGCCTTCGCGGAGCCAGAGCCTGCCCTCAATGCTCGCCCGCAATGGCCTCACGTACCAACCGCTTCCAGGGGCCCGCGACTTTGGGGTTGTCACTGCGTCGCAACGTGTGCTACCAACCGTGGCCCCACCAGACTCCATGACGGCCACCTTGCCGCCCACCTCGGAGCCTGGCACAGGTGACCTTTCACCCGTTATTGACCTCCCGACTTCCTCTCGTCTGGCCACTAGCGACGCGTGTCCCGCGTACGAACAGCCTACACCATCTGTCGAGCCAACTGAACTATCTACGACATCTGTCGAGCCAACTGAACTGTCTCCGACCCCTGTCGAGCCAACTGAAGTGCCTACGACATCTGTGAAGCCAACTCAACTGTCTACGACATCTGTTGAGCCAACTGAGCTGCCTACGACGTCTGACCAGCCAACTGAACTGTCTATGACGTCTGTCAAGTCAACCGACCTAACTACAACCACTGTGGAGCCAACTGAAAGCATGGGAACAAGCACTGCCACCAGTCCACCAGCGTCGAATACCTCGACAGTGACTGAGGCGACAACTGAACCCGTCTTTCCTGCACAGCCTCCCGTGGCGCCATTTCCCGTGGTCCGCGTATTCGGCACGGCGACGAACGAGTCGCAGCCGCTGCCTGCGGATGGCGTGTGTGACTATACCTTCTACGACGGCCTCTACGACACGGGCCCGTTTGACACGCTTTACAGCCCGCACTTTAGTGCACCAGTTGAGCACGTTCTCAGTCACGCGTCGCTTCACAGCGTCACTGAGTACGGCCTCTCTTTCGCCTACAGAAACGCATCACAAGTGGCGCGAGACCTCGAAATTCCAGAGGTGCTTTCCACGATTGAAGACCTCTGGGACCGAGCCATCCGCCATTACGGATTTCTTTCCATCGAGCGCTTACTTCTTCGTCCACTGCGCAACTCTCAGTGTCGCCCACCAGAGACCCACTGGTTCCCGATGGTCACTACACGTTGACAAACTGGACTTGCCAAAGGAACACTTTATGGACTACCGTTCATGTACATAGCATTTGTCGCCCTCTTTCTTTTTTTCATATGCGTTCAAATCGCGCAAAGCGCTAGGGGGGGAGCCCTGTAGTGCCATCATCATCATCATCATTTTTTCCATCACCGCGCCGCGTCTCTCGCGCAGCTGGCACGAGCCGTCACCCCGAGCTCGAGCTGCGCGAGAATGAGAACGAGCTTCTGGCCTGGCGGTTTGGACGCTGGTAGTCGACGTGGCTCCGCTTCAGGCCTGCAATAAAGTGGCGAGATCGGCACGGCCCCATCGGCCGCCTTCGACGCCGTCTCACGTCCTCTTCTCTCGCCGCTACACTGTCAATCACCTTTTCATGTATGATAGATGTGGGCTCCATGAGAGGTCTCTGTCAATTATAACTCCTAGGAACTTGTATGATCAGGGGTGACGTATCCTTTCGCTGTTTATCAGAACGCTGTAGTTCTGCATTGGTTTGCACGTAAATGTCACAAGTGCACATTTCTCAGAGAAAATTTCCAGATGTCGTTGACGGAGGTTAATAGCAACTTGAGTGGCAGCTCTCTGAATTCGCGCTCGCAGCTGTAGACGTGTTACTGCAGACGTCCCAACGCAGATGTCGTCCGCGTACATTGACAATCTGACAGTACATGACAGATGCTCGTTGAGAGCTATTAGCGTCAGGTTGAATAGTACAGGGCTAAGTATGCCACCCTGGGGAACACCACGGTGGCTGCAATGTAGCGAAGTGTCACCATCCTTGTTTTTTCACGAAAAAGGATCGCTCAGAGAGATAGCTGCGTAGCCACTGAGACATCCGACCGCCCACTCCTACCTCCTTGAAAGCGGTGAGAACAGCTTCATGTGTGACGTTATCGTACGGCCCTTTAACATCAAGAAATAAAGAAGCGCAGAGACGCTTACGGCCTTTTTCGTGTTGCAACTAGCTGACCAGGTCTATGATGCTATCAATTGATGACCGGCCACGGCGAAAACTCGTCATAGCGTCCGGGTAGATGTTGTCATGCTCCAGGAACCATTCTAGCCGTCCTAGTACCATCCTCTTCATCACTTTGCCCAAGCAACTAGCCAGTTCCATCGAGTGGTACGATGTGAGCACCAAAGGTGACTTGCCAGGCTTCAGTAATGAAACCAAACGGCTGGTCTTCCAGTTAACTGGTAGGGTGCCCTCTCGCCACGAACAATTTTATATCACGAGGAGGGCACTCCTCGCACACTCACTGGGGTGACACAGTGCTCTGTATGATATTCCATCAGGCCAGGGTGCTGATGTCCGTCTACACAAAGCCAGTGCTGCTTTAAGCTCGTGAATAGAAAAAAATTGGTCCATGTGGTGATCGCGTGATGTCGTGCCACTACGTGAGAGCGTGGAGATGTTGGCATCTGTGAGCTGGCCAGATAGTTTGGCACAGAACTCTTTTGCCACGTCGACCTCCGATCTCTGTTGAGAGAGGAATAGAGCCTTTAATGAAGACCGCTGAATTGGAGCTGTCCGGAGCCCTCTTATTGTCCTCCACAAGTGTGATAAAGGCTTGCGGGAATCTAACGACGCGCAGAAGGCTGCCCAACGTTGTGACTCTAGCTTGTCTATGCGACATTGTATCTTCTTCTGAAGACGTCTAGCAATTCGTAAATAGTCGATTGTTTTTGTGCGTTGGTACCTTCATTCCGCACGCCGTCGGAGAGCCCGAAGTCGTTCTAATTCCACATCAAATTCAGTTACTCTCGAAGAGCATGTGAGGGTGCACACCATGTCTTGATCACCTGTTCTTAGTCAAGTGAGGTGTTCTCTTGACAGCGTTCTTCCATGAGAGATTCAAACTTGGTCCAGTGCACTCTTTGGATAGTTTCGCGTACCTTGCAAGGTGATAATCCTCTGATCTTAACATATGTGGGAATGTGGTCGCTCCCATGTGTTTCTATGTCCACAAACCACCCGGCACATCTGACGAGACTTCGAGAAACAAAAGCCAAGTCAAGGTAGCTGCTGTATCCAGGGCCACGTAAAAATTTTGGGCTGCCATCATTCAACAAGCACAGCTCGTTGTCTGAAGCGAAAGTTATCAGACTTCTACCCTTTGCGCTGATCTTCGGGCTTCCCCATAGCGTATGGTGGGCGTTAAAGTCTCTGATGATGACCCATGGGCCAGGAGTGGATGATAGGATGTGTCCTAGTTTTCTGTGGTCAAATCTACTTGATGGCGACAGGTATGCACCGACAACAGTGACAATAAGACCCCTTTTCGTCACCGTTAAGCATATATATTGGTTATAGTTGTCAGGTGGTACAGACCGAAGAATGTAAGTCAGGTCACGGCGAATAAACAGCCGGACCTCGCTGTTTCTACTATAACAAGCCGACATAAATGGTTCGTATCCGGAGAGTCTGATAGCGCTCGATGAATTTGGCTCGCAGATGACGATGATGGGAAACATATTAGTGAAAACGAACCAACGGAAATCTGCAATGCGTGATTTCAATCCCCGTGCATTCCACTGAAAAATTGTTGCTTTTTTTTATCTCTTCCTTGAAAGACAGAGGCTGGTGGGCCATTATCTACTCAAGAGCTGCCAGTATTCGACTCAGAGTGTCCAGTACTTGAAGTGCACCTCTGGCTGACGTTGTGCGCATGTTGTCTAACACCGTGCGAATGGCATTAGTTATGAATCGTAGAAGAGCAATCACTTGCCTATCCAAGTTCCGCTGCTCCTCTGTTGTTGGAGCTTGCTCTGATGAAGGCGGCTTCTGATGCGGTTCTTCCACAAGTCGCGTGTGCGGAAGTGGCGGCCACTCTTCAGTAGAGAGAGATCTACTTGTTTTCTCTCTTCCATTGTCTGCGTTTGCCTCGGTGTACCCTGCAGTGGGCGCCATTCCCAGATGCGTTGACTTACTTCTTGTAGTTGACTGTGTTCTTCGCGAAGATCTTCGACGGTGACGTCGTCGTCTTCGCCGGACTTTTTCCGTGGCCTCTTTGTGGGTAGAGCTGTCTCGCACCATTTGTCTAAGAATAGTAAACTCCTTCTTTATGCGTGGACAGTCTTCGGAAGATGCACTGTGGGCACCTTGAGAATTAGGGCACTTTAGCATGGTTGCGCTGCATTTGTCCTCGGAGTGTGGTTCTGAGCATCGGGGGCACACTTCGAAGTTCCTGCACGCACCCTGCACATGGCCAATCTTCTGGCACTTATGACATTGCATAGGTTTTGGAATAAATGGTCGGACCTGGTGACGAAAGTGGCCAACCTTCACATGGGAGGGGAGACAGTCCCCTTTGAACGTAATTCTCACACAATGTGTGTTACCGAGGTGGCCGACATTCACAATGACGTTATCTTCATTTGCCGGTTTTATCTACACTGAGAGATCTGAGTTTGGAATTTCAGCGGCGACGTCATAAATGACTCTTGTTGAAGTGGTGCTATCAGCTTGTATTATAGATTTGACATTGATGTTACCCAGTTGCGTTACTTTCTGAAGCGCGTTCAGCGCACGTGGATTCAGCACATCGATTGCCAAGATGTTCCTTCTTGCATTTAGTCATACTTCTTTGATCTCATTTGGCGTAATATTCTCGAGATAAACAGAGAGCGCTTGCCTGTTCAGCCCGCGTAGACTGTCGGTAGCATTCAGCGGCACAAACAGGATGGAGTGAGGCCATCGCTGAGGGGCAGTTTTTACGGTGGTCGTGCTTGATGCCGAAGATGCATTGACGATCCGACGTTTAACCTTGCGGTACAGGACGGGTTGGAAGCCGTCGTCCGAGAACTCGTTGCTTGATGCAGAGTACAGCTCACTCACTCTCACTAGACGCGTTTCCTCGCTTCCTCGAAGCAGTTCCCGCGGTCGAAGCGGACTAGGACGGTGCCCCGTGAGGTTGAACATCCATCACCGCGATGTATGAGGCGATAGACCTCACAAATGCAGCGAAAAATCCAGAAAAGCACGAAGACGAGCGAGGTGTGTTCCGTAAACGAATCACTTTGTCAAAAAAAATGTTTTGTGAATGCGGTGCCTGGCCTCAACCGGTCAATGAGTGTTTCAATACTTCTATCTAATGCTAGCGTACTTTCGAATTCAATGATGGGATTGGTTCGATATAAGTCGCAGCTTTTTGTACTTTTGTCAAACCAAGCATTTTTGTTCATTCTGGGAGTTGTGGCTTTTATAATACTTCGCATTTGATTTTTCAAGACAGCATTGTTTGTTGTTTGACGCCATACATCATATCTACATATAGGATGCAGTGAATTATGATGATGCTAAGAGTTATGTACTTATACTTACAAGCCAGCTCACACACATTGAAATAATTTCCTAGAAATTGCTTGCCTTAGACTTGCTAAGATTTAAACCATTCCATCATTTCTTCATACTATTATTTTGTTTAAATATTAGCATTGTGACTAATATTATACTGCCACACTCATTAATATTATTAAGTAACAACAGTTCCGTAAAGTGGTGAACCTGTCAAGTTGTCCAGGTAGCTTTTTTTAGAGTACTTTCTCGTGATTTTAATATACATAGAAATAAAAAAATAAAACTTCGTTCGTTTCAACTCTATATTCATTGCAGTCATTTTCAATCTCCAATTTACATATGGCATTGTGTTCTTTAGCGAGCATGGCAACATGTTTTAGAAAATGAATATGAACTCAGACCGAGAAAATATTTAACTAGGGCTGCACATGAGTACGATGAAGACGAAATTAATTAAGACGAAGAATATGTTGTAACCACTTTTGTATTCAGTTTGTTGAATAAACACTGATTTATTGATTTATTGATTGATTGGTTGATTGATTGATTGATTGATTGATTGAAATAAGAGGCATGACATTGACAGATTTATAGACGGCTGCATGAATTTGGGAACTGACATGGGTAGCGAAGATTATAATTAACATCACGCCAAAATTATGGGCTTAGGCCATGGCCGCATCGAAAAATCTTAAATGACGCATACGACACATCTCCAATATTCCTCTACGATCACGCGAGGCCACGTATGACCTTTCTCTTATGCTCTCTCTCTCTTTCTCTCTCTCTCTCTCTCTCTCTCTCAATAACCACCTAATTTGTAGGACAGTCAACCGGTGGTCAGAGCAGCGTAATTGTTTTTAATTTAATGAGAAACGTGGTCGAAATCGTTGATGGAGGGATGAAATAAAAAAAAGGCTCACTGGGATAAAACAACACCAGTTTGCGCAAGATAGAGAAAACTACAAATCACTGAGAAATGCCTTTGTCCATGTCTTGACCTAAATTGTCTTATAATGATGATGATTACGGAGCCGATGTAACGGAGAGTCTCCAAAACTTTCTGGTGCTTTTTACCCAATGCTTTAAATAGCAACTCAATTGTAATTGAAGAGAAATGGGCAATTCATTATGCTCTTCTGATTGCTAATAGGAGAAAGTCAGACAGGTTGCATGGAACATCGACTGCTGCAAAAGTTGAGTCTTCGCAATGGCCTCAAGTCGGGTGCCTGGTCGCCTACACGGCAGGATGAGGCGGAGGGATATGGACGTGGGACCTCAGCTTCAGAACTGGTCAGTGAAACATGTTTTGATGTTAATGAAGCTATGATCTTACACGGGGCGCAAGCATGGACTGTGTTATGTATACTCTTATGTTATACTGTGGAAGAAACGTTTCTTTCACAGTAGAGTATTACAGTATATAAAAAACTGTTCACGGTTAACGTCCCTAAACCCCTATATCAATATAAGGGACGCTGTAGAGGAGGATTCCGGAAATTTCAACCAAACGGGGTTCTTTCAGCACGCTTAAATCAAAGTACGGGGACATTCAGAGTTTCCGCTTCCATCAAAAACGCAGTCGCCGCGGCTGAGATTCGATATCACGACCTTCGAGTCAGCACTCTAGCATCATAACCAATGGACTACCATGGTGGGTATATTGAATGCCTCGAAGAGCACACCAAAGTTGGTCTTCGAAGCTGGGGCTGCGCCAGGCAGTAGCCCATTGCGGAGGTAGCGTTCGAGAGTGAGTACCTTGCTGGTTTGCTTCATATTCCCAGAGCATGAGCTAAATGTGCAGCGCCGTCTCTCAGTAAGGGTCACGTCAACAGCGCTGCAGAAGAATGGAGAGTGAGAAAGAAAGAAATGTAATTCGTTCCGCCGTGTCTCCTACACGTGTCAGAAGAGTATAGTCAAATAGGTGGACGGGCAAAGGAGGGAGGTAAACAATCATCATGTGACGGGCTCGGGAAGGTTCCACTTAAAAAGTGTGCATGGGGAGGGCACGGATCATACGAACGCCCAGATAGCAGTAAATGTTACAAGAATAGCGCCTACAGATGATCCGGGAGAGAATTCATCCTTACCGGGCCGATTCAGCAGTCCGGGTTCAAGAACAGACTTTGTTGGCTAACCGCAAGCCCAACTCAGCACCAAGAATCCGGCAGCCTTCCAAGCCGAACGCAAGCGACCGCGGCGAGCCGAGGAAGCGGTCTTGTAGGCAGAGCAATGTCCACGATGCAATGATGGAAACACATTTGCCGAGGCCTACGCCCGTTTTGGGCGGGATTTTCTCGAGTGGCTTCAACTGCGACGTCTTCAGCCATCTGTGGCCACAAGTTTCAGCTTTGCTGGTTAACCGTCTGTACAGGGTGATTGGGTGGTGATTTTTTCTTCTTTTTTTAAAACGCTGCTATCAAAATTAAGAGTCACGTGGTTAAATTTGAGATTGGTGGGATGTGATAAGCACCCACTGATACGTGTATATCAGCATTTTTTATAAAACTGATTTGAGTATATATCACGAATCCATTCACAGAGTAAAGTAATAATTGACAGCTGTCAGGTGATTCTCTTTGTTCGCAGAGGCGCGAAGGAGAAATAGTATTCTGCTAATTACGAATGCTTGTGATTTATGTGGTTCAGTTCGACCAATGCGACAATCTGGATGGACATCCCATTTGTGTTGTTTTATAGCAAATTTAGCTGGCCACGGTAATAAAGAATGTCACCATTCATTGCTCTCAATAACAAATATTTTATGAGCGAGGGTAAGAAATGAGACTTATCTGTTCATGTTTCATATGCTAAAAAAGTTCGTTATAACACCAATGCTCATCGCATAGTTTCTACCTGAGTATACTTAACAAAGAAAATTTGGTAGTGGTGTTTTACCAAAGAAATATAGGAACAAGGCTACGAAACAGGTTGTAATAAAGGTATTTACTTTATGGGGCATCAAGTACATAAAAGTCACAGAATTTTACACCCATCAGATTGATGTCAGTAAACAAGCCCAAGAACATTAATACTTAAAAAAGAACAGTCATTACTTCATGATCACGCATATGACGAACGTTCAAGGATTTGATGGGTGATGGGCAGAAGCCAAAGCCAAAATGAGCGTTCCAGCTGCGATAGGCGCCGCGCTGCTCCCCCATCTGTTCCCCATCGCGCTGCTCACCCATCTGTATGAGTACGGAGCACTTCGGGAGCCCAGCTTGTTGTCTCTCCGTACATCTCATGAGCCGTTACCACGCTCGCTCCAGTACCTCATGGAAACATCGAGCACCACCTTATCAACTTCCAACACTATACCTTGGATACCACGTGGAAAGAAGTAGGAGGCCCCAGCTTCCGCTTCAACACATTTCCTCCACTATCCCTCCAACCGGACACCCACACACCAGCGGTGCACGCGTAACACAGCCCCCGGTCACTTATGCAGCAGTAGGAGAGAGCGGCGGCACTACGCCTCAGCTGGACGCTGACACACCAGTGGTGCCGGTGCCACAGCTGCCGGCCCTTCCTGCAGCTGTAGGAGAGCGCGGCGGTACTATTCTGTTTTGCCCTGTTGGGAAGAGTGCCAACTTTCTAAGAGCAACCCACAACGCCATCGCGGCCTTTCTGTCTGGCTTCTGCAGTCCGCCCGCTGCGTGCGCGTCAATTTACGACTCAACGTCATCATAGTGGATATTCAACCCTTCACGGACCCTGCACCCCTTTTTTCAATGGGCCAGCCCTGAGAGATCCTGCGAGTAAGGGGCCAACTACAAATGGATAAAATCTGCGTGGGCACCAACTTCAGCGTCGACGCGAACCTACACATGGACGACATCGTGACCAACCTGGTTTCTTCCATCCCTGTCGTCTCCTGTGCCCGCCGAGGCAGGTGCTTCTCGGTTACCTTTCAGGGCACTACGGTTCAACCGAGGGTGTCCACCCTTGTCAGCCGCGGCTCCTCCAGTGCGCCTGCTGTGGGTGCTCCGGCCATGCCACGGCGACCTGCTCGCGGAACGAACGCTGCCTCCACGAAATAACTACGCTGCCTCAACTGAGGCGGAAACCACCCAACGGACGAGTCGCGCTTCCCTTCCTGGCAGATTCAGCGCAAGGCCGCCGTCATTATTGCCTCTGCGGTCGGCCCAGTGACGCGCCGCCAAGCGTTTGAGTAGGCCAGGACCGCAGTCAACACGAACGACAAGCGGGGCAGTGCGGCAGTACTGAAGGGCCGCTCGTTCCTGGACGCACTCACCAGTGCCAGCGGAACCACCTGGCAGCACACAATATCGAGTGCGCCTGTTGTCTCCACGAGCACATAACCGTCCCCTTCGACCCAGATGGCCTCTGCCGTTCACCCGAAAGACACGGTGGTAGACGGACTTGGTGCAGCATTTCATGCTGTTCTCGCGATTTTCCTAGTGCATTCGCCAGTGCAGGGTTTGTGTGCGGCAGCTCTGCTCCCCCCCCCCCCCCCGATAACATCACGCTTATGATTTAGCCCTCTGTAGCGGCGCTACCAACGGGGCCAACTTGATTTTACATGGGGAGTTTGGAAGGTCCTTTTCTTCCTCCTTCCGGCTCGCATTAAACACATCCCGTTTTCTTCATTGATTGATATGTGGGGTTTAACGTCCCAAAACCACCATATGATTATGAGAGACGCCATAGTGGAGGGCTCCGGAAATTTCGACCACCTGGGGTTCTTTAACCTGCACCCAAACCTGAGCACACGGGCATACAACATTCCCGCCTCCATTGGAAATGCAGCCGCCACAGCTGGGATTCGAACCCGTGACCTGCGGGTCAGCAGCCGAGTACTTTAGCCACTAGACCACCGTGGCGTGGCATCCCGCTTTCTTGGCGGGTTGCTCTGTCAACTGCACGTGGCGCACGGGTGTTCTTGACTGCGTATGGGAGGCAGATCGAATGCTTTTTCCCCCTCTTTTTTAACCTTCTCTTACCTTTTCCTTCCTATCCCCTTCCCTGCCATTCCCCCCTCCTCTTCACGGTGTTGTGGAAGTGTTCTCCATAGAGAGAGACTGTAACGACGCCGCGCGTATTTCTTCTCTTTTTCTTAAGAACCTCTATGCAAAGCGTAGAGAAGTCGTTGTAATAGCTTTAGGTGGCGCATATCTCAAGAGCTGCAACAAGAAAGAAGTCGATAATATTCATCAAAAATTGTGCGATGTCGCGCACGGAGATTTCGAATCTCCCGAAAAAGACTCTACCTGTGCAGGGGAAGCCCTGCATGCTTAGCTCAAGCACTGGCTTCACCGCTGCTACGGTAAAAGGAGAGGCGGGAACTCTATGATGGGAAGTAGCTGCATGCCCATGCTGCGCACTGCTGCACGATTCACAGCAAGGGGGGGGGGAGCATAGATTTCCTTTTTCAATGACCAGTTACTATCATATATTTTATTCTCTGCAGGCGCCAAGGCATCGAAATCACAAAAAGGAGACGTTCATTTTTAGCAACCGAACCGCTGAAGAAGTGGCACGAGAAATCTACCAAACACAGGTATAAGAAATAATGAGTTTGCATTGAGTAAAGTTGACGAATTGAAACATAATCGTGTTTTAGCGAGGATTAACATTAAGTGTGAAATTGCCAGCTTCTTGCAACGTAATCAAAGCGATTGTCTAAGGCTGTTTTTCTCAGCCATGGGATGCTCCAGGGACCGCTCGTACACCGGTGCAACTGATGGGTCCTCTTCATGGGATTTTCAGATGAAAATAGATGCCTTCTACCTGGTGAAGGTTGGTCAAACAAAAGCGCCACGTCAACTAGAACTCAGTATATTGTAAATCATTTTTGAGGTCTGTGGTCCCATTCAACTTGTTTCTAGCTATGCTTACTTGTCTAATATTCGTCCTTGAAAAAGCATGCTGTGCAACAGTGCAACAAAAATGAAGATGGAAGAGTAGGTCAGTTCCCCCGCAATGCAAACATCTTAAGCAGTGACGCATATAAATATCAGAAGTGATAGTTGATCGACGTAGCGCGTTTAGAAACATAGGACAAGGGAAGGGACAGAAGGGAGCGCTTAGCGCTCCCTTCTGTCCCTTTTTTTGTCCTATGTTTCTAAACGCGCTACGTCGATCAACTATGTCTTACCAACATGCCCAACTATATACTCTAATCAGAAGTGACTCCTTCACGGGACAAAATGTGCCATAAAAATCAAACACTACCTTTAATAATTACTTTCTTGACCATCAGTTCTGTGAACCCCCTCTGAGACTCACTAAACTATGGTAACGAAAAATGTTATCGTTGCAAGTGCTTGAGTGCATTCATCGTAATTGTAATCACTAGAAAAATGATTAACATAAGGTAACCTACGCAAAGACATCGCTATTCAAAGGAACGTAGCATCACTGACAAGAACACAATATTCAAAGAAAAAACTGTTCAGGTTATAGTGAGTAGGCTCAGCTGTTCTTTTCAATCTTGCGTAGCCTAATACGGGTGTATGTTATTAGCATTTCCCGAAAAACGAAAGAAGGAAGTGTTTTGGGATTAATTACTGACATTTTCCAACTGTACATAGTCGCTCTCACTGCATATTGATTACGTGGCGAGCTTATCAGGGGCAGTGACGTTCTTTGAATTCCCGAAAAAAATGTCACCTTCTTTTCTTCTTGGAAGATATTTAGTGCTAGAGCTTATATGGAAGGAAACCGAAGGGCATTACGAAAAGGGTGCTGTTTTCACACTGTACTCCTGTCATGGTCTTCTGTGTGTATGTTTTTTTTTTTACTTTAGCTGTGAATATATTTCAAAAAGCAATGTGCATCACCAACTAGTTATTCAACGTGCTTTGTTGAACACATGTCACTACACGCAGCTCATTCTTTTTGACACTCGAAAACTACGCCAATAAAATCTTAGGCGGCGTTCAGACTGCTATCACATCTGTCGAAAGAGAAGTATCGCGTAACAGCTGTACCGTCCGTTTGCATAGCTAGCGACCACGCATGTTCACATTGATCTTTTAGATGCGGAGCATCTATTGCTTGGGTCTATGTCCCGTGGCGTCGGCGTCCACACTCACACTACGCATGCGCAACTCTCCTCCTTCCTTCTCGCCAACAGCTATGCGTTCGTCTCTCAACTTTTCTCCTACCACCTGCTTCTCCTGCGTTCTCGCTTTTGCTCTCACGGCGCATGCGCTGCTCTCCTCTTCTGTCACTTCTTCAAGTTGAGTTGACATAAGACGGGTGCGCATGCGCGCCCCCTCCCCCTCCTCTCCTGCACTCCACCCCTCACTCGTCTCAGAACGCCTGCGCATGCAGCGTCGGCTGCACTCGGCCACGACTTTTCTTGGCGTTGGAGCGAAGGCTACAGCCCCAATTGCGGGCATCCTACCGCCAGTGAATGCAGTTCCACAACAGCGCCCGTATTTTCACCGTGAAATATGGAATTTCCCCCTTTATGTTCTATGTAGAAATATTTGAGACAGGACGCAGGTCCCACCATTAGGATGGTGGTATTTACTTAAATTTATCCGTTGTGACTTCGGGTTTTTGAACGCGCGAGAAAGTCCAGCCTTTTTACGTGCACCTCAAACACTAAGCGGCGTATGCGTCTATATGAAACGCTAATGGTGCCCCCCCGTTACTTTCCTTAGCGTTAGAGACGTGCGCACAAACGGACTACTTCGAGTACTGCTGCATGTGCAGAAACTCCGCCTCCGTAACTTTCCCTTCAGTGCTAAGAAAAGTTGTCGCCGAGTAAAGTCAGCGCTTGCTCCCCGCCCACCCCGCTACCTCCTTAAGGCATCCATCACTACGCCGTTTACACCCCACTGCGCATGGGCGCCCGCCTCTACTCCTCCTCTTCTATGCTGTCCTCTCTCGCGTCTAAAGGTGATGCAGGCAGCGTCTGCTAGCGAGTTTCTTGACAGAAAAAAAATCATGTGCAGCATATTCACTGATAGATTATATAAGATTGATGAGTTAGCCGTCCGTGCGTCTGTTCATACGTCCGTCTGGCCGTCTGTCCGGGCATCCATCCATGCGTCCGTCCTTGCGTTGTCCATGCGTTCGTCCATGCGTCTACCCGTGAGCCCATCCATGCATCCGTCCATCCAATTATTGAACACTCCAAGTACCGCCATCTCGCATCTTTTCACCATATATTCAGCATATAGAAGTACCGCCATCCAGCGGATATTCCAAGGACCGAACGAGAGGTGGCACTCGCGCACTATATTACGGCCTGCGCTTCGTGTCTACTTTTTCATTTCACCACCTCTAGTTCATTAGTATATACTAGTTCACTATAGACCCTTTCACTCTTTACAACCACAGGCCCTTGACGACTTCCGGTTTCATCCTTCGATGTACCAGAATGGCGTTGGTGAGCAAGAAGGGCTTTAGAAAATAGCCCGCTGATTTTCTACACTTTCTTTTTAATATTTGGCAAAATGTCGTCAAATAAATGTTTTTTTGAGATACTTAATCAATTAGAAGAGATTTACTTAAACTGTACGCATGTTATTTTTTTTCTGAAAAACTAAATAAAGACATATATTACATTTAAAAGGTACTTGAAAACGTACTCTCAATTTCTACATTAGGAGCTGGTAAATGAGGTGACGGGAAGTTTTCTAGGGTACAACGCTTGTGACCTTGAAACCATTGGTTTCAAGATAGCAAGCTTTGTACCCCGAAAAAACTTCCGGTCACCTCATTTAGCAGCTCCTAACTTCGAAACTGAAAACACGCTCTCAAGTGTTTTTCAAGGGTAAGGAAAGTTTCTCTTTAATATTTTCGATAAAAGGTGCGTGCGTAAAGCTCAAAGGAGTGCCTTGTCATTTTTGTGTAGCTGAAAGGAACTTTTATTTGAAAATGTTTTGCCAAGTAAAGAAAGGAAAGTGTAGAAAATAAGCGGGATAATTTCTAAAGCTCTTCTTGCTTACAGCTGCTATTAGAGACACATCGGTGGACGAAACCGGATGTTATCAAGGGTCCGTGTTTGTAAACAGGGAAAGGGTCTGCGGCCGAACCCTCCCTAACTAAACCTTGCTGAAACCAATGAGGTTACGCCCAGCGAGTTTGACGTGGCAACTTTTTCTGGTCCGAAAGCGCTCGAAGCACGTCCTTCTGATACTATAGTTCTACTTCGAAAGCTGTTATGAGATCACGACTCGGGTCACGCGCAGTTGTACGTCCGCCACCGCTGCCGGTCTGCTGGGTGCCAGCCCAGTATTCTACCACTGAGCTACGCTACTTTTTTTTTACTGCTTGAGACTTCTGGGCAAACTTGCGTTAGTCAGGCTTGATGTCGGGAAAGCAATCTCGTTAATACGACTTATAAGCGTTTTAGAACAGCGAAAGAACAACCAGTTGTCGCACAATGCAAATACCGAAACGAGTGGGCCGTCCAATGCTTCAACCCATTACAAAAGCTTGTTCTTGTTTCCCTGTTAACTGCGGCGCATGCCCACTTCCGGCATAATTTTTATCGTCGTCAGCCACTGCATGAACAATTGGCACGAAATTCCTTTCAAGTGTTTCGCGGATACCACGCTTCTCAGAAGAATGACAAAAAATAGCACAGTGAATGCCACCCTACTACCCAAAATCTTATTACTAATGCCCTAGTGGGTACCAAGCAAGTATGCTTGCGGTAGTCACCCAATGAGTGTTTTGAAAAGGCTCTAAAAGGCCGCTCTTCTAGCTTTCGCTGTGACTGTGCTGCGGCTTCCGCGCAGGCCTGGCGTTTTTTTTTTTTTTGCAAGCATCAAATTCAAGGCAAATTTTATTGGAGGTTAAGTCATCAACACTCGACTCTTTAAATTATTTCATCAGAAGCGTCTATCCTTCTATTTATGATTAACGTGTTCGGGTTTCCTCCTCAACTGAAAAGTGTGCGCTTGTGCCACGTACGTACGTACGTACGTACGTGGCACAAGCGCACACTTTGGCACAAGCGCACAAGCGCACAAGCGCACAAGCGCCCACGTACGTACGTACGTACGTACGTACATACATACATACATACATACATACATACATACATACATACATACATACATACATACATACATACATACATACATACATACATACATCACGGACGCACGACCTATGGCATAGGGAGCTTCGCCCAAAAAAACCGACCGCTCGCCCTACACAATCATTCGCTGGCTACCCCCCCCTCCCACTGTATCTTGGCCTCCTTATAATGCGGATGGGAGATATCTCCTTTGTATTGTTGAACAATAAAAATTCGTAGTGTGCAAGTTGACTAAAAGTGGACTGCGGGTCTCTTTGCCGAATCGGAGCTTTCTTTCTCTCAGTGCTCATTAGCAGCGATTTGCATGTTAAAATAGAAAATACCGGTCGATCACTGCGTTCTGTGCGCCTCCCCATATCTCTCTCCTGTGCAACGCCGCCGTGAGAGGCAGCGCTATAGCGCCCGCTGCTACACATGGTCCCCTTTAGTGAGAGATGGTGCAATTTTTGGGCACGATACGTTTTTTTACGACGTGCCAATCATCACACTGAATGTGTGTTCCGTCATCGCTGCAATTATTGCCGCCTAGCGAGATTCGTGCACGTGTTTGGCCATGACTGGGATGGTTAGGCTAAAGGAGAGACGCGACGGGCGCTCTCATTAACGAACGTAGCGTCTGCGCTCTAGTCTGCCAAACCAACAGCACACATACACTACTGCATGGCTCTCAAGACTCGCATCAAGACGCGGAATCCGGGTAGGCCGGAAGCTCCGCGAAAGAAAATCACTATTTGTCGTAAAAGTAGTGGGCCCGGCAACATTTGCGCCCTTTACGGAACGCCTTCACGCTAAGTAGAACAATATCTGAACAAGCTGATAACGTCGCTTGAGTTTGCGGTTACGATCCTTGCTGAGCATCCGTACGTAGCACACGTAGTCTGAACATGGCGTTAGTTGCGAAAGACGTGATTAAGGAATCATTCGATTTTGCCCTTTGCAGGATGAGGACGACTCATTTTTCGTCTGTGACCTTCGGGACATTATCTCCAAGGTGGAGCTCTGGCAGCAGTGTCTGCCCCGTGTGACGCCATTCTTCGGTATGATACTATGTACATGCATTTTCGGTGAAGGCTTAAACGCTGTAGGCCCGTGTGCTCTGATTCGGGTGCACGTTGAAGAACCCCAGGTAGTCGAGATTTCCGGAGTCCTCCACTACGGCGTCTCTCATAATCATATGGTGGTTTTGGGACGTTAAACCTCACATATCAATCAATCGATAATATTTACATCGTGTGGAAAAGCAATGTTTAGCTTTGCTTCCATGCTCAAAGTAGAAAACAGCGCGATACAGCGAAGGCAAGATCAAGCAGGACTAGCGGTGTGCGGTCTTTCTTGTCTTCGACGTGGCGTGCTGTTTCCTACCATGAATATCTACCATCAAGGTCGCATGATTTTAAACTGCTTTCATAGCTGATTTCTCTTTTCCTTTTTTATAAAAATGATTTCCATTCTTGTATTGTGTTTTTTCAGCAATAAAGGCTTGCGGAGACCCTGTTTTGCTAGAGGAGCTGAACGCCCGGAACGTGAACTTCGACTGCTCGAATGCTGTGAGTGGCGCGTAACCGAAAATTTCTTACCGAAAATCTACTTTGTATCGCAAAACGGATTCAGAGAACTGGGTAAAGCTTCATTTTACTATTTCTTTCATCGATGTTTTTTTTTTTTTTGAGGGGTCAGTTCGTTATGGTGCAAGGCAGTATCCCAGCGCGAGGAGCCACGCGCAAGCAGCACTTGTGAGTACGAGCCTTTTCTCTTGTGCGTGTCTGTTCGCGCTGACACTTCTGCGCTCCACAATTCCTGCTTTTACAGCTCGTGCCATCACTTCTTGTATACGAATAGCATACAACCATGCAAATAGCATACAACCATACAAAATGCATACAAACCATACAGACGCAACTTTTGTTCCCAGACAGAGATACAGATGATACTTGAAATGGGTGTTCACCCGGACCGCATATTATACGCCCACCCTGTGAAGAGTACGTCTCACATGAAGTTTGCCGCAGCCCACGGCGTCACGCTGATGACGTTCGACTGTGTCGAAGAGTTGCACAAAATCGAGGACAAGGACGCCAGGTGCGCAAAGCCAATTGTTTTTATTGACTTGATGTAAAGAGATGGTGGAAACAGCTAAGCTGTTATTGGCACTGTGCATCTCTGCGTTGAAAATTTTCTCGTTTCGCAAGCACTCCTTTACAATTATTTGTCTAGTTTCTCCCTGTTCGCTTGCCCATCGATAAATATTATTGAAAAGCCTATTTCGTGTGCCAAATGGTGCGTTGCACGTTTATGTAAAGATTTCTTATGTAACTTGGGAAATATATAATTAAGTACAATTAGTACGCTTCGGTATCTCTGTCGTACATTATAAATCCGAGGGAAGTAATTTTAGTCTACACTTAAATTGCCTTCAGTTGTATGCCTTGCAGTCACACATTTAACTCCTGTAAGGACCCTCTACTGAAATGATCATAAATGAAGCGAGAGGCTATGAGTCTGGTTATAAATAAAATACATGGTGGCATCAAGGCATTTTTGTGGGCGTGCGAACGTAAGGATGTGAGGCCATAAAGACATAAGGGCTAGACATAAATGCGTGTTACTGAGTGCGACAGACAACGCTCCCAAACCGCAGAAAATAAAACGCAGTGTCTCCTGATCACTGGCATTTTTGCTTCTTTCAGGTTGTTACTTCGAATAAAGGGTGACAGTGATGGCTGCATGATTTCGTTCGATGAGAAATTTGGTTGCACTGTGGATGAAGCGAGACATATTCTGGAAACTGCTCGAGATCTCCACTGTAACGTAGTCGGTGTAAGGTGAGGAATGTTTTAATTTCACTTTTTCACCTGCTCCGTTAGTGCAGCGGAAAAAAATTCGGTTCTGTAATCATTAAGATTCTATAAAGCATTATATTAATACTACTCTTTGGTAATAAGAGCTATCAAGATGAAAATAATACTCCTAATTTTAACTTCGACAAAAATGATTCGGTACTCTCTTCTAAAACAGTATCATACAGGTAATATGCCACCGACTTCAATTTGACTTTGGGACAGCTTGTCCCAGTCCATATTAACTTTCACTCCATATACCCGCATAGTTTCATCATTTCCAGTCTTTGGTTAATAGATTGAAGTATTGAACCACAGTGAGGGCATTTTTTCCACTAAAGTTGGATGGAACAGCTTTATTATAAAGAACATATTTATTCCCTTCACTTCATGCGTTTGAGAAATGTGTGTCATATTCCAAAACATTTGAGTGAAGTACCAAACAGTGCCAGCCGAAGTGAGAGCAAGAAATAATTGCTCAGTTCCTTTTCTTTTTGTAGTCTAAACTATTTTACCGGAACAAATAAGCACGTTGATGCTTCATCTCGCAGTTTTCACGTCGGCGCTGTCTACCAAAACCCGCGGATCTTCTCCCGCACTATACAGATGGCCAAGATGGTCTTCGATATGGCAACGGAGCTTGGAAAGCCCATGACAATCCTCGATATAGGAGGTGGCTTCCCAGGTGGAGTACGCAGCATCTGCACATTCAAACAGGTCCTGTCAACTTAACTGCGAATTATTTTTATCGGCCTTTTTCTTTCGAAATTTGTACAACTAGGCCTTATAAGTGTATGCATATCCACTGCAACATTTTGAAGTTCGTACAAAAAAAACTGTGTGATACCAAAAACCGCAGACAAAATGCAATCACAAAGTTTAAGAATGAAAGTTGCTGCCTCAGTGGTATCGCAAATTTCATTTGCGTAGTAATTGTGAAAAAACAGTGCAGAACTTAGTTATTGAATCACGGTTAAAAGAAGAAAAATTCGGTCTCTTAAAGATCCGAGCCTTAACTAACAACTAATAGGTAGTGCTATTAGATTGGTCTAGTTAACATCAGCCCGCATTTAGCTAAAGATTTGTCAACACTAGGCAACATTGTTCAAAATGCAGTCAACATTACCTCACACTAGCGAAAATTGGTCATGGGCACGTAAACACGGCAAGAGGCTCTCGATGGTACAGCAGCGCCTTCGAAACCGGCCCATATTTTGCGCCATAACTCGGAAATCCTAAGCAGCTGCTGATTGCCAGTGCGTGGTTCAAAGAAGGTATCTAAAAAAAAGAATGACCCCTTTTTCATGGGAAGCGATCACAATACAAACGTCTAAACGTGTCCTTACAGAAGCGACTGAAGTTTTGTCCAGCGTTTGCATAAACTATTGTCGTATTAATTGCTAAAGCCAACAACAGATTCAACGTGCCCTTCTAGAAATTACGCAGCGGAAGGCTACTGCACACCTTCGACTTTTTTACTTAATGCTACCATGCGCACTACGCGATATGTCTGTCTGGAGCCTGTCCAAACCACGTCAAGTATGATGTTCGCAATGTCGACTATAGTTTCTGATATTTCTGAACAAACTTGTTCAACAGACGCTTTCCCACGTGGCTGTAACAAGAAGTGACGGAAGGCTTGAACTGAGTCGACATCGTGGAACAGGAAACCCTAATTATATTAACAGGCTGCAGCTTAAAAAAGAGGTAGTTTACTAAGAGATATCTCACGCCGATGTCAAAAAGTTAGGCCACTCTCTTGGTGGCGTTCTTACGATGGTATCGGTAAGTGCTACGCGGAAAAATATTTCGGGGTTTAAAAGTAAGCTGCCACTTCATTCCGGTTGGCGCGGACAGGTGCTTCGTAATCAGCACTGATAAAAGCTTTTACATTGGCCGAAGCGCTACTTTATTAAATAAAAAAAACTCCACTTTTAGGTGAACCTCATGTTCACTTCGGTGTCTTGCATGACGCTTGCCCCTTGCTTTTGGTGCATAGAAGAGTGTGAGAACAGCGCGAAGCGAGCGCTGTCCCGCAAAAGAATCAGGACGACGAAAGAGTACCTCGTAAAGTTCACGTTACACGCATTCCTACGCTGACGTCACTACAAATCCGGTACGTGGCAGAGTGCAAACGCCGAGCAAGCGTGTGCGACGCGAGCACCGCAAAGTGCGGGGACGCAAGTCAATCACTGTACGTGCTTACGTCAGCCTTTCCCTCACATTTTACTAAGATACACACTATAAGTCAGCTTACCAGTCAACCGTTGGCAGTGGTAACACTCATAATTCATCATTGGGATTAACGCTTCTATATGTGTTGCGTAGCCGTACGTTTAGCCCCCCCCCCCCCCCTTCAAACATCAAGCGACAATTTGCTATGTTCGCATATAGGGGGGAGCTATCTGTTTATGTCTGTATTTTACCAGCCCACCAGTCACAATTCAAATACCTTTTATCAGTTACTTGGGTTGTTAAGGGGCCTGACGTAACCTTAGGTTCCTATATCATATATGTCATATATACAACCCATAACTCGTCCCTCTTTAAGTTGTTTTATTTTCTTTAGGTTTTATTAATTTATGTAAAAATCCGCTCATCAATAATTCTCGGTTGCTTCTTGAAAAATTGTTTCCTCAATTGTAACTTGTTTCCTGTTCACCAAGGCACACGCGTGTCCTGGCAGAGTGCTGACGCGGCAGTTACTGGTTTCATCGAGCTCCAGCGACTACAGCGACATCCTGAACCCAGAGGAAACTAGCCACTTGCTGCAAACAGGAACTTACCTACGCGTATAACGCCACGGACCCTTACATCTTAATCATGCGCAGCTTCGCTTCAAAAATGGCATCGTTAGATTGACGTTGACGAAACAAAGCACCGGATATGCCGATTGAGACAATGACCTTCTCACGCAGGTGTGCGAGTCGGTCCGGCGTGCAACGGATGAGTACTTTCCCCCGTCGAGTGGAGTGCGGATCATCGCTGAGCCTGGCCAGTTCTTCGTTGCGTCTGCGTACCACCTCGCGGTCCGAGTCGTCGGCAAAAGACGCAGAGACATCCTTATTGAGGGTACGCATATTTAGTCGGCTTTATAACCTCTCGTTATCGCACATTTCTTGCGAACGTTTCTCCAGGGCACGTGTTGAAAATGACGCAACTTCGTAGTTGCGGAAAGCTCCTGTTCAAAGCACGTGTTTCGCACCATGCGTTCTACATAGCGGTAATGGTCAAAAAGATCATTGGGATGGACGCAGCCGAAGTTGTGATGGCGCCTTGCGAGTCGAGCAGATGTCATAGAGCGTATGACAGCCATCAAAGGCACATGTATGCCTTTTTTTTAATAAATGTATATAAGGGGAGGTTGCATGCCTTCGACTCACCTGTGCTGAAGCTCTGCGTAGTCTCCCCTCCCAGCTACACACACACACACACACACACACACACACACACACACACACACACACACACACACACACGCACGCACACACGCACGCACGCACACACACACACACACACACACACACACGCACGCACGCACGCACGCACACACACACACACACACACACACACACGCACGCACGCACGCACGCACGCTCACACGCACGCTCACACGCAAACGCAAACGCACGCATGAGAATGGTCAGGAGGAGTGACTGGCGGTCTCCTCCTTAGACATAATGAAGCCACTACTCGTACATCTGAAACTTCCAGGCTTACTTGATGGTTACAGGCTCTCTTTTCTCATAGTGCGCCCGGACTGGGGCTCATTTGCTTTTAACGAAGTTCTTCTCTTTCTCTCCTAGTGTCAAATGCAACATTACTTTTCGAAATCAATGCAAAACTGTATTGATGATTGATAGATATCTGGGGTTTAACGTCCCAAAACCACTATATGATTATGAGAGACGCCGTAGTGGAGGGCTCCGGAAATTTCGACCACCTGGGGTTCTTTAACGTGCACCCAAATCTGAGCACGCGGGCCTACAACATTTCCGCCTCCATCGGAAATGCAGCCGCCGCAGCCGGGATATGAACCCGCGACCTGCGGGTCAGCAGTTGAGTACCTTAGCCACTAGACCACCGCGGCGGGGCTGCAAAACTGTATTAGAAACGGCTCTTTATTGTTTCTATAAAGACCACTGGTATTTCGGGTCCAAAACATGCAATAAATTCACCGTCATTCATATTACAGGTGTGCTTCAAAAGCATCAAGATGTATTTCTCAACGAGAGCAGAGACAACTGCATTTCCCGCCATCTGTACGAGTTTGCTGATGTGAATATTGTACCGTTAAAGGTGAGTGAATAGGATATGGTCGCTTAGAGAACGTTAATTGACTACCACGTGGGCGGACCCTGTAAATACATTTACTTAAACTTCGTTGAACAGAAAATGTTAATGTTGCCTGTTAGCGCCCAACGAAAAATCGCGCAGCAAGACAACAAAATACGTGTGGAGTTTTTCCTATTTGTAAGCTTGCAGGAATGGAATAATGAAACTAATTATTCGAACGTGCTCAGCTCGTGCAAGGGGCTGGAGATGAACTAGTTGAGCCACTAGTATGCAACTGTTGCTGGCAACTTCACAAAGTAAGGTGCAATCTGTATATTTAGAGTGCGAGAGGGAGGGAAGCGAACTCTCAGGGTATCAGATTTGGGTGCACGTTAAAGAACCCCAGGTGGTCATAATTTCCGGATCCCTCTACTACGGCATCTTTCATAATCATATGGTGCTTTTGGGACGTTAAACTCCACATATCACATATCAACTCTCAGGATAGGTGAAGTTGATGAGTTGTAAATAGGCTGTTTCAGTTTAGGTTGTCTGAAACGCTGCTTCGATGGAGTATTCATTTGCAGGTAACGGGTTTTAGTTTCGAATGAATAGTGCATAATTGAAATTCCCCCACCATCAAAATACCCCCATCACAAAGTTTGCACATTTTGCATTTTGAGATTGATGCAGTTTTGATATGAACAGTTCTCATGATGTACTTGGAACTGTAAAAAACAATTCAAAGCTTGAATTAGATATGAGGCAGACTGCAAGAATAAGAATATCAATGTTCTCAAGAGATATTCGGCTCTGGCAACAGAGTAAGAATGAATATTTTCTTGTATATACAGCAGTGAGCTGGTAGTCATTGTTTACTACAAGGTCATGAAGTTTAAGGAAATCAATACCTTGTCGTCTCACGTCCAGACCATTTCATCTGGCATGCGCGGCTTTTATAGTATGTATTTATACTTGAGCGTGAAGACGCTACTGCATGTAGCGTCTTCACGCACAAGTAAGGGTAAAGGTGTGTTTGTAGTTATAGCTATGCAATTGCTCGTGTCTTTTTTATTGCGTAAATAAAAAAGTTGAAAAAAGAAACTTGAGTTGCGCTTCAGTTTATGAACTTAAAACTCAAACCTCTTTGTTGAACATTCAATGAACCACGATGCGATATTTCAATGGCTCCAAGTAGAAAAAATTTAAAAGCTTAAGATGGTTGATTTTCTTTGCTACTTAGGGTGCACTTCTAGCGCGGAAAATCGTATGGATTCCTGAAAGTTGTTGTATGCTAAGATAGTGTTACCGCTGCGTGAAGAGCTGTTCGTAGGTTTCTGACAATACTGTTGCAGGTATTCCTACAGTGAGAAATCGGACGATGGGCATTTCAAGCAAGTTTATATGACAGTGTTCTAAAGCATGCGAGAATAAAATCAACAATGTCATAGAAAATGTCCCTGTGATCAGAAGCAGTGTGCCGCGTATCGGTATTTGTTTTATGAGGTACGGACTATGTTCAGAACTATAAAGCATTTGGAAGCCAGTAGAGGTGTCTGTTCAAAGCAGATTTACAGAATGTATGCTACTCATTTAACACTATGGTTTGGGTTGGTTTGTCTTCCTCTACTGTAGGAGCCACGAGAACGAAAGACGGATATCCTGACCACGTTGTGGGGTGGCACTTGCAACCCTTTTGACGTCATTGATACCAGAAAAATGTTCTTTGACGTGTTTGTCGACGAGTGGCTATTGATGGACAACATGGGTGCCTACACGCTGAGCTTTGCGTGTGGCTTTAATGGAACTGGATTCCCGATCGTTCATTACATCGTACCGCTAGCTTCAGTCTCTTCTGTTAGTCACATAATAGAGCGTTCAGCCCTGCGAAGTGGATACAGCCAGCCTGAGAAGGCCCTCAGCAGAGACCTATTCTCACACAAACAGGAACCTTTCGGCAACCACAGCTGCAATGGTCATTGATTTGTGTTGGCACGACTTCTCGATAGAATGCAGGTTGACCATGATGCTCTAACTTACGTAGAGGTACACATACCGTCCTCAAATGATGTTATCTCCGGCTCTTAATTAAAGGCATAGTATTTCAACCTCCATGTACGATGTGTCATTTGGTCATCCTTTCCAAAGCAATAATCTATGCAATGCTTACAGCGTTCTTTCCGTGTTATTACTTGGCCTATATTTATAATCAAAATACATTCAGCCCAATCCTGGTGTGATTGCCTATTTTATTTTACATTACCAATTTCCAGAACTGTAGCCTTGTTGTGAGCTAAAATGTGCCAATCAAATTGTCCTTTTTTAGCTGTAATTATAATAAGTTTATAAAAAGATGCAGTGATGGTTATACTGACTGAAATTTGTACACACTGACCATTTGTTTGTGTGTGTGTGTGTGTGTGTGTGTGTGTGTGTGTGTGTGTGTGTGTGTGTGTGTGTGTGTGTGTGTGTGTGTGTGTGTGTGTGTGTGTGTGTGTGTGTGTGTGAGAGAGAGAGGCTGTGAACTATCTGAAAAGTAATATGAGTAACTCAAGAATTGTGATATATTTACGAGCGCAAAAGGAAAAAAAAAACACATGAGAAGAAAAGCACACAGGAACACACAAACACTGATCTGTGTGTGTGTGTTTCTTCTTGAGTGTTTCGTTCTTTTGCGGTAGTGAATTTATTTTAAACATGAACCAACTCACCGAAGCAGTAGTTTGACTCAGAAATGAAAAGTAATTAACTGTCATAACACCCTTGATTTATATCATTAAGTAGCCCAAATAAAAGTTGAAACATCCTGCACGCATATCATGAAGCAGCTTAAATAAAGACCCCCATCTTCAAAGTACCAGATTGTCACACTTGTCCCGTTTATTAGGGGGGCGATCTCCGGGCTAATTCCAAGGGCCGAAGTATTGGCCCTCCGAACCGCACCACGAAAGCGTGGACAATTTAGAAGTGGTCCTTTTTGGCGCGCCAGCGGACGCCGGCTGTGGCCCAAAGAACAAGTCAGAGCCGAGAGTCGATAAACCAAACAAATACTATATTCTCAAAAATGGCAGACCGAAAACAATACACAAGAATGCACACTCCACAATAGTTACATACAATACGTCACCAAACAAACAACGTACAACGTACTACACAGTACAATCAACCACACTTGAAACAACGGACACAGACAACAATACGCACTACAATGCAGTCGCATGCATTGAACAACCAAGACACTTAAAGACTAAAGAGATATAAAACCTATTCAGTCCAAAGTCCTTGGAACAAAAGTCTGAATGATACTCTTCCGAGAATCACTCACTCAAAGTCCAGCGTTGTTGTCGTTCCGCGCCCTCGAAGTTTCTCTTCCAGGAAACCTCCCGTCTTCAATTGGCCACTCTTCAAACTTCAACTTCTTCGCCGGAACACGTCGGCTTCACACCCGCAACTGTTGCCACGGGTCTTCGCTCGAAAGCGGAAAACACACGCTCTTGCCTGTAGCCCGAGCCTTCACCCCTCAGGTGGAAATCCTCTTCATCTCCGGCTTCGTCCCTACGGACCAAAACCTTCGCCGACTACACGGCGGAATCCCTACGCGCTCTGGCGTTAACTTCCGTCTCCTCCTCCTTTCTCGTCTCGGCGGCTCAATTAAATACCTTCCGCGCCACCTTCCAGAAAGTTCTCCTCGTTTCGTCGGCGCGATACGCAACGAAGGCTGGGGAGAGGTGCGAGACGGTTCGACTGCCCTCCCCGGAGGATGATTCAACTCGGTTTGACCACGCCCCGTTCGTTCTAGAAAAATCGCGGGCTTGCTGGGCCGCCGATGCGGGGTGAGGAGGTTCGTCTGCGAAGCCATGCTTCTGCGGGGAGAGCGCGCGCCCGGGGAGCCTTGGCCGTTTGTTTTCTTTTTCTTTCTTTTTTTTTCTTTTGACTTCGCGGCGTTTCTCCCGCCCGTTATCGCAAGAATTTGGTGGCGCGCCCATTTTTTTAGCGCTCGTTCTGTGACACAGATACTTCAAAAATGCGTAATTAAGTCCCCAATCTAGGATTTTACCTTTCTACTAGATTCCTCAGAACAAGCCCATTTGAAAGCCTTATGTGGAGCCAAACAAACGGTCGCTTGACTTCCGGATGACCTGCATGCGTGTATTAAGTAAGAGAAACAACGTACATCCAGCTTATCCCACCATAAACAATCTGCCCAGTTCTCGTCTGTTTCTTAACTGCCTTGTAGTGAAAGAGGCCTTGTCAATTTGCGCTAGAATTTTCAGCGGAGAAAAGGGATGTCACACTATTCGAACACTATTTAATGACTCCTGCTGTACAGCTTCTAACGTGGCAGTGTCATTTTTTACAATGCGATCGGTCTTTTGTGTATGTTACGAAACACGTGCCCACTGCGCATATCCACACGTCAGGCTTAGGAGAGTAGCACAAATATTCATGTCCTGAATTAATTTTCTCACAGACGCATTTAACTTTCACGATGGCGTATCCAACACAGTGCCCAGCCCATCTTTTTCGGATGCCGGAGTTTTGCGCCCTGTAACAAGTATATTCCCAGCCGAAGCCTAAGCGATATCATCAGCTGTTAAACATAAACGCATTAAACACACCTGAGGCAGTCCCATTCATATTCTTTAGGCATTTCAACAACCTTGAATTTTTTCAAGAGTGACAATAATACCGTAATTGTATCGTTTTATTACATTATGGGTAACCCTTATGCTTCCAATGAACCCATCGTCATATGCAGGGAGCCGGAGCGCAAAGATTTCAAAGGAAATGTACTGGCCGACCAGTTGGCCACATCTGTCCGCGCAGACACTTCAACAGCGGTGGTCCTTGCAATCGAAGTGAGGCCTTATTTATTTTTAAAAAACTCAGAATGTACTGCCAACGCATGTAGTATACCCAGACTGAAGGCTAGCTTCCTCTCATTAGGCCAATAACTAGCCATTACCAAAATCTAGGCCAACTGATGCGATACTCACCAAACTAATAATAGAACCCGTCTATGGCAAGTACAGCCACCTCTTGCTTGGTACTTAACCTCCGATCTGTGGTAGGTGTGAGGACGCACTCACTCTAATTCACGTCCTGGTGCAATATCACGAGATAAAGACAGTCCATTATTGTGTTAAAGGGGGGGGGGTTCTTCTGTACAATAACACCGAGTACTCTCACGTGCATCACGTGAGAAATGTACTAGATGTTGACCAACATGTTGATGCTCGGTAGTGGTGTCTTCATTCTCCAGTGGTCCGTTGAACGGAGTGTGATTGCTAGTGCAGCAATTCAGGAACAAGTGCGAATCGTCTTGAGAGAACTGGGCGTACACATTCTCCGGATGATTAATAGGGCACTTTTCAGTTAAATAAGGTACCAGGAAAATTGGTAGGACGTGACTTATTCGTGAGGTCCGTGGAGTAAATTACTAAGCAAGAGCTCGAAGGGATCGCTCAAGGATTGTCCTTGTTCCGTGTAAAGCATGCATGGCATGGGCGTACTGTTCATATCTGGGAAAAGTCAAGAGCACATTAATTGTGGGCTTACGGCTTCAGAATTTCGAGGTTCGTTCGGTAATGAGCAGTTTGCTGACTATCATTATTTATTTTCGTTGCAAACTCCATACGTACAGCCCTCATCTATTGAAACGGATATTTTTTTTTAGTATAGCGACTGTAGTAATTGATTGTGTGAGATATCAGCGTCATGTCGCTACCGGTATAGCCGATAAAGTTGGTGATGGCTCTGGTATATATTTTCAAGTCAAAACTGAGCTAATATGAATGAACTGACGACGCTCTAAACGAAAGTGTGTGCACTGCATAGCCGTAAATTCTCGTGTTTCAATCTATGAGTATGCTGTGTATTGACTTTCGCTTTGTCAAGGAAGAAATTAAAGTGATTGGCTATGTATATTTCGTAGAAGTAAAGATCGAGTAGGTGTCAAATTGAAAGCGTGGTTTGATACGTGCAGTCTAATGAAGGGGTTATTCAAAAACACATGCCTTCACATTAATGTGGGTGAATGAACGCGAAATGGTAGGTAAGCTTTGCGTGTCTATATTAGTAGTTCATTCTATATATCAGTAATTCATTGAATGGACAGATGTCCGATGAAGGTAAAACTATAAAACGCGCAATTTATTGCGAGCAACTTTAATTCACATTAAGCCATCTTGAAAACAGCCTTGCCCAAAATGGGCTGCCACTCCGCGTGGTTTCAAAGTACGAATTTTCATATTTTATTTTCATTCTCTTGTTCTTCTCTACACTCTTAAAAAAAGTTAGTAAAATGGTAGCAACTGCAAGCGAATATGTAGTAACTGCAGCAGTTACTACCTTTCTTTGACCATTACTACCCTTTTGCTACCTGTTTAATACCTACGTTAGTAAACAGTTACTAGCTGCTACCGTTACTAACATTTTGCGACCTCTTTACTACCTACGTTAGTAAGCAGTTGGTAGCTGAAATGAAAGAGGTAGTAACTGCAGCCGTTACTACCTTTATTGCCCCGTTACTACCTCTTTGCTACCCGGCTTTTGACTATCTAATCCAAAATAGTGTGTGAATGCAATTCTGATCATGTATAAGAGGAATCGTCTCAACGTATTATCATTAAACGGAAAAATGACGCAGAAGGTATACATAGATCAAGAAAATACATTTCGTTCTAAATTACTCAGCCGAGATATCTAAACTTCATTCTGATACTGTCTAAACGGAGAAGTACAAGTTAACGAACCATAATCAAGTGCTACGCACGCCGTAATAGACAATTACAACAAACTTAGTAAATTACAGCAAACATTAACAAGACCGGCAAATCAAAATAACCAGATGGTCACAATTAGCCTCGAGGACAGTCACAGTTATTCCACTGCGGCGTGTTTCCAAATATCAACATTGTTTTGGCGCGTCAAACCCCCGAAACGAGTATTACCTTTTAAACGCTGATATATTCGTCGTGTGAAGCATTCCAATGCACTGAGAACGAGTTCGGTACCTTCTTCCGGCCACTGTACATATTGCCTTTTTGTGGCCATTTTATAATACATCAATATAACATATAATGTTTTATAAGTAAGGCTGATTAAAGGTCTTGTGCTACGTCACCAAACACACGTAATCAAGTAGTAGAATATAGTGCTTTAGGTTTATATTTTTTATAATTCCTCCTGAAACGCAAGTGCTCCTCTGTGCCAGAGGAGCACTTGCGTGAAATATATATAGCCCCTGCGAAGCAGGGGCTATATATATTCCTCGCTTGTATATGTATATGTGAAATATAATACTAAAGAAAAAAAATATGTGAAAAATAGTCAATAAAGAAAAAAAAATATATGTGAAGAATAGTGAACCTGTTTGGTCTATATTCATGGCACACCACGCTTCTTACTCGACTTTGTCTAGTAATAAGGCATTGATTAGCCAACATTCGCAGTGGAGAAATATGCCCAAAGTAATGAACTAGGTAGCATCGGTTACTACTTTTTTGAAACCTCTAAAAGTTACTACCCATGAGTGGTAACGGCTAGCGTAGTAACAGTTACTAACTGCTGGTAGTAACAGCAGAGTTAGTAACTGTTACCACCATCGCCGTTACTAAGTGCGCTTACTACCAGTGTTGTAACATATGTGACAAACCATTACTACCCCAAAGTTAGCAAGTACTACCACCTTTTTTCTAAGAGTGTAGGTGTACGGACTTACTAATCTATGCGCCTACATTCTACTGCTCCTGCGCCCGTATATGATTGAGGGATGAAAGAGGAACGAAGAATGATGAAAAAAAATCACTGCCCTAACGCTCCGTACTAATGGGTTATTCAGGGAAACTGAAGGGTAGAGGCCCAGTGTGCATAACTAGGTTAATCATGAAGGTTCATTCGAATCTTTCCCAATAACTGGTTATGTTTTTGTTCGCAAATTTCGATTACAATTTACCGCCCTTGTGCTTTATTCTTCATTCTTAGTGGATTAGGGCGTAGCAGCGGGGCTTACCAAATTTCTGACGCGCTAGGAGCTTCGGCGTACATATATGAAAAACGAAGTTTGCTTCCGTGATGTCATGCACAGCTCCGCAATAAATATGAAATACATAGGTGGGATATTTAAAGACATGCATGCTCGGGTGACCGTTGTGCACTTGGAAAGACCGAATAATTTATAGAATTGAAAATTTACGTAAATAAATTTAAGGAAAACGAAAAGAAAAACAGTTGACGTCAATAAATAGACAACACAGAGGCCAGACGTGGGTGCGACCAAGCTCTCTAATCACTCCCAAAAAATGTAGCTGCGGTATTTACAAAAACAAATCTTCAGTCATTGACATGTTGAGAATATTATCCGACCTTCAGCGATTGTGAGCGACATGTTTTCAGAGTTTCTCATAAATTATACACAATTGATGCAGCCTGCTGCAATGCGGGCTAGCCAGGTGGAGCGTGTTTTTGCTAAACCACACCCTTCTTTCTTTTTCTTTGGCCGGCCTTTGCATGAAGCTATATAGACAGTTAATCATTATTATCTTATTATGATAATTAAAACAGAGAAAGGGTGCCCTTATTAGCTGTCATGTATTGCGTGTTTAGAAAAAATGTTTGGCGATTCAGAGTACGATGTACTCTACTATGGGAGAGCATTAAGTGGTCCAGGTTCGACAACGGGTAGTCATCTAAGGAACAGTTGCCTGGGGATCCTATCTACTTCTAAATTGGAGTGAGGCAGTCATTCGCATCCCACGGCTCTATTTCACCCTACATCTTTTGTTGTCGCTGGGAGAAGCGTTGTGCTGTCTGGCCTGATTCCTCACATCCAAGATGCGTTTACATTTTATACGGCTACAGTGGCTTTCCCCGTGTATTTTTCGCAAAATGCTGTAAAAATACTTAATAAAATGTTGTAGAATGCAGTGTAAAATGCTGTAGAGTTAAAGACCATGCAATAGAGCTACGTGTAAACTAAAAAAATTGCTAGTTGGCCATTCTATTTATTATCAAAAACGCAAATCCGAATCGTGACGCATCCCCGATGTTATTGAAACATTCTCGAATAATATCTGGTGGTCTGTATCCTATATATATGGGCAAGTTATTTACCGATTTGAGATGCACTCAGTAATACATAACTCACCAGTGCCTGTCATAGGTCTCGGTGTCATACTGATAATTGAACAAAACGTGAATTGTATGGGTTACCAGCGCGCGTCTATAGTCCAGCCATTTATACGAGCTCTGTACTCGATTAAGGGCAATTACAAGGGCTAGAAAGCATTACACGGTACTTATTTCCAATGATTTTTTACTATCAGGAGAAAGTTTACGCCTGCGTATTGATTATATACGGTGCAATAGATACGTGCGTTGAGTAATGTTTGCAGCGATATTTTGTTTTCGAGTTACCTATTACATTCACAAATTATTACGCAAATATTGTGTCCCCTAAGTTCACATGCACAGCATAATTTCAACACGATTAGGAAGAAATGAAAGTAACATCGTCATTGTGCTTGGTACAAGCAAGCAGAAGGAAAAGTAGGCGGACGTGTGTGCCTTAATTAAGCCTGTGAATTTGATTACCTGTGACGAAATGTTTTATTTTGTTAGCCGCTAGTGTGTATTTTACTAAGGGCGTGTTCACGATGAAAATACATGCTTCAGGGAAGTTTTCCAGGGCCCCGGTATAAAACACGGACCACCAGTTAAAGTCAACTCCGAAGGCGTGGAGCACTAATTATATCCGGCGTCAGTGGAGAACGTGTTACGGGCTCTTCGCTGCGACAGCTCATTCCCAGCAGTGTGTTAATTGTAAGCTTCGGAAATAATTTTCGTGTTCTCGTATTCCCTAGTTCTCATGTAATTTTTGTGTTTAATTTCTCTTATACACATTGATATCACCATATCCAGGAAGACACGAGAGTGGCACTGACATTATACTTGATTCACGCAAGTAGAGGAAAGTGAGAGTGCGGGGACATAGGTGTCCCCTAATTATGGTGTTGCTTAAAAATGCCCGCCATCCACTTGCGCTCAAAGAACGAAACATGACATTACGTGAATGTTTGCACGATATGAGTTAGTCTATGTCTCGTGTTACATCTGGCTAATGCATAAAAACGTAAAATTCATTTGCGCACTTCTTGAAGTTATCCTTGAACCTACTAACAAACAGCGTAACCGAAAACAGGGCTGTGATTCTGCACGCACTTTCTGACATGGAAATGTTCACTTTCTTTTTGTTTTCCCCTTCCTGTTTATGGTGTGTGTGTGATCGCTCTAATCACCTTTGTGATTCTGCACATTGTGCATGCGCAGAACACCATGCAAACGGCCGGCATCTCGTTGCTGTATAATTACGTCCTTAAAACGGGCTCAAAGACCCTTCCCTGGTTGACATGTTTTTAGGGTTTCCAAACGCTTCCTGGATCATGAGTGACATAATTTTACAATGCCTCATCATGGCTTATTGGTAGTGTCTCGATAGTCTGCTACTGTGAATTTTAGCAAATTGAAGGTGTTCTGGCTAACATATTCTCTCTCTCTCTCTCTCTTTCTCTCTGCGGACGATCCAAGATAGCTGGCAATTTTAAGCTTAATGGCTCGTATGTCCTTACGTCATACTCGAAAATTTGAAAGAGGGAACCTAATGTGCTTGCAAATATATATTAGCCGAACCTCCATGGAAAGCATACAAACCTACGCATAAAAGGCAATACGGCGGGCATTTTCAACCTGCGATTTTGTCCCACGATATTTCTTTCGTCGTTGCCGCAGTAGAGCTACTATATCTGGCCTTATTCTTCGCGTCACAGGGGAGTTTTAATCTTTTGCTACGGCGGAGACTTTCTAAGCATGACTTTTATCCCAATTTGAAGAGCGCAATATTTCTTTCACGTCTCCTAACATATAAATGCGGAAGAGTGTTAGACCAGAAGTATATTCCTAGTACGGAGGAGCAACAAAATACAAGCCAAAGTTAAGGGAAGTTATGTTAACTCAAAATAAAGAGAAAAGCCAACATGATTGGCCACACAAAGTCAATAATTTTGCGCATTTGTAAAATATAGTCTAGCCGCCTCTACTCTAGGTCACTTTCTTAGTGTCTAGTACACAGAGATGATCCAAATAGGAGATGGCTAAACATAGGAAACTTGTAAATTTGGTCGAATGACATTTATACTTCATAACGATGTGACATCTATACCGTAATGGCGTTCTCATAGAGTGAAAGCTCGAAGCCAAATGAAATGTTTAATATCCTTGATGTCACCACAGAAGACACAAAACGGGGAAGCGTATCTCCCAGTTTTGAATGACCAGGCCGGGGTGTATGCGGATCCGGTTCTTATGCGGTACAACAGCGTCGCTTCTTCACGAGAAAGTCCATGAATGACACATGCTTGATGAGGAAACCTGTAGATCGCCTTGAAATGATTGCGTATCACATCTTTGTTGTTCTGGTAAGTCTTGGGAGTTCTTACTTTTGGAAACGATGTACGTGCTTCGCATGCAAGGGCATCAGCCTTTTCATTGCCCTCAATGCCAACGTGGGATGGGATCCACTGGAACTTTATATTAAAACTCTTGCCATTTAGATGTTTGATTAGTGCCAGAGATTGCCTTGTGAACTTTTCTTGAGGTAGGCCACGATGCAGTCTTTGTAGCGCCGATTTGGTGTCCGTCAGCACTACAACATCTCGTGCAGAAAAGGATCGCAATTTTTGCAAAGCCGCCGTGATTGCAGCGCTTTCTACCGTTGTGGACGAAACCACGCGATCCAGGCGGCCCGACCATGACACGCCAAGGCAGGCTATGCAGAAAGCCGCTGCGCAGCTATCCGCTTGTGTGCACACTGATCCGTCGGTGTATACTTGTAGGTGGCTGCGGTACATGGTGCTCAAGTGGTCCAACGCAAGAAATTTTGCTTCCGCGGCTGGAATGGTGCGCTTCGCTGGTAGATTGGGTACGCTGAAGTTACACGCAACATCCACAAAAGACCATGGCGGGTCCATAAGGCACCGTTTAGGCAGTTACAAGCCTAAATATCGAAATGTGTTTAGTGTCGCGTTGAAATGTGAGCCAGTTCTTGCTCTTAGCCGCCGGAGAAGCGCCGTGCCTGCGAAGGACTCGCCCAGTCTTGACAGCTGCGTCAATAAGGCCTGAGACGCCAAAAGGCGGAGCGGAAGAGAATTGGCTTCATTGGTGACCGTGTTTGAAGCCGCCTCAGGGACTTCCATCGCCAAGCGAAGACCCTTTCTGTGCACTGCCTCTAGGCGTTCGAACTGGCTTGGTGATGGTGATATCAGGAACAGCTGATAGAGAATGCGGCTTGTTATAAGCGCATCATTCAATTTAAGCATGGACATAGGATTGTTGCCCCAACGGACCCCTGCCATGCGACGAAGAGCGTTGATCCTTTTCCTTGATGCAGTGACTATACCATCAACCGCACGTCGCCATAATATCTTGTTGTCGATGGTAATGCCCAGGAAACGGACACTTGTTGCACAACGAATTGAGTGGCCTCGAATATCCAGCGACAGACGTGTTGACTTCCGTCGCGCTCGCGGGAAGAGCATGAAGGCCGATTTTTCCGCTGATAAAGATCGGCCAAGTGTCAACAAATGACGCTCAATGATTGAAATAGCGCTCTGTGCTATCCGGGCCAAACGTTTGTGCTGGTACCCTGAGATCCAAATGCAGATCTCATCGGCGTAGATGGATATTTTAACTGCTTTCAGAGCTAAGTGCAGACTGTCGGGAAGGCTGGCCATGGCAGCGTTAAAAAGCAAGGGAGACAGAACACTTCCTTGTGGGACGCCGAAGGAAACACGTCTCTCTTCGCTCGATACATTTCCAAGCTTAACACGGACACAGCGGTCTCTGAGAAATTCATGTACGAACCGAAGAGCATTTCCCGACACACCCATGGCTTGGAGCCCGTTCACGATGCCTGCCTGAAGCACACAATCATATACCTTGGCAACGTCCATGAAGACGGCTAGTGTCAAGAGTCCGCTGACGTGGTGGTGCTTGATGGGGCTTAATAGGTCCAAAACACTGTCCTGGGCACTCAGTCATGGGCGAAATCCGGTCATACACGATGGCCATCGTCTTCCTTGTTCAAGGTATCAAGTTAATCTTGTACATATTAATCTTTCCATCAACTTAGATACGCATGATGTAAGAGATACCGGTCGATATGACGCGAGGCTCGCAGGATCCTTTCCGGACTTTAGGACTGGTACCACCCATGCTGTCTTCCAAACAAATGGGATCTCTCCCGTGCTTCAGACATGATTAAATATGTCCAAAAGGGCCCTTTTTCGCTCATATGGTAGATTTGTCAGCATTTGATTGCTGATCAAATTGGGACCCACGGCACAGCGTCGTCTTAATTTGCTAAGTGCCATATCCAGCTCTCGAAAGGTGCATGGCGTATCCATCGTGTGAAAAAACTGGAGCGACAGAGGAATCGCCGCTCCTGCTGATCTACCAGATGTGTAAACGTCTGCGAAATCCTCTGCAAGGGTTTGCAAATCTATCCCTTGTTTCAAAGCGACTGCTTCGAATGGCCTGTGTGTTCGGATCTTCCCAGAAAGACTATTTATTACTGCCTATATCTTTGTCAAGGGCGTAAACGTTGATAAACTTTCACAGAAAGCGGCCCATTGATTTCGTCTTAATTTTTTTGTATGGCGACGTATCGCAGCGTTTATCCTGTTATATTCAGTTTTCGCAGACGGATTTCCTTTCGTTCTCATTATTTTCCGCTTTGCCCGTCTACGTGCTGCGCAGAGGTTCTTAAATTTCAAGTCAGGAGCAGGAAAATGGTCGGGCAGTTTCAGCAACGAAGTTGCTGCTCGCTTGCTTTGCAACATATCTGCGAACAGCTCACCAGTGGATTTGTCCAACACTTCTCTGTAGGTGTCTCAGCGTGTTACATTGCAGAATTGTCTACCAGCAGTTCAAAATCCCAGGATATTGGTGAAGATGGGGAAATGGTCGCTGCCCATCCTGTCTGGAGCCGTGGTCGATGATACCAGAAGGTCCGTGGAGTGAAGTACAAGGTCTATTGCACTCCATAAATCTGTTGGCCTGAAAAATGTAGGTTTGCCATCGTTCGCCACACATAAGTCGGCAGCATCCTCAGCTGCTAGAAGTTCCTTGCCTTGAAAATCTACACTCTTATCTCCCCAGAGTGGATGGTGCGCGTTAAAATCACCACAGATTAGTCGAGGAGCGGGACACCGAGTGCAAAGGTCCTTTAGGAAAGTCTCCATGGAGACCTTTTTTCGTGGGCTTATGTACACCGATACCACACTCAGTTTTTAATTTACCAGGCACACTTGCAAAGCAGTGACCTCCAGTGAGTTGGAACAGAGGTCTTGCTTTGGTAAGGCGACGTGAGGTATCTCCCGCCTTATGTATATCATTGCACTTCCATTTGCAAACGACGTTATGCTCGTGTTGCCGTGTCGGGTGTACCCTGGGAGCATTCTTGCATTCGGTAGACCGGCTTCGGAGAGGGCTAGAATCGATATTGGAATGTCGCGCAGGAAAAGGTTGAGTTCGCACAGACGTTTTAGAAGACCGGCGCAGTTCCATTGCATTATTAAGGGCACTTTTGAAAGACGAAATAGACCAGGTGGGCGAGACATTGCCATTATTCTACTGTGTGTTTGTGGAAGCAGAGCAAAGTAACACTGACTCTAGAGCCAGGACTGCTTCCAACATATCCTTCGTTGAACTCGCAGGCATCTTAGTGACGAGTGAACGTAGTGCGGTGAACAGAGCGCGAATAACGTGCTCGAGGTTTTCTTGATGTTTGCTTCCAAATGGTACTTGAGGTGGGCTCAGTGCATCAGCGTAGGTGCGCTTGGCGGACTCTTTCGTGATACATTTCTCACCAGCGTTGAGCACTTGCGTTGACTCAGTACCAGCTCTTGTCGTATTTAGGCGCGGAAAATTTCCTGCGTACTCGTTATCCAAACCACCATGTTGTGGCGCGCCGGACGTCTTCTTTGTGAGCGATGGTTCGTTCACAGTCTTCGGGCCGAGGACAAACGTCTTATTTCTTCGCTGCGCAGCTGTTCGTGCTGGACATCGGCCGTAGCTAGCTGGGTGGTCGCCGCCACAGTTTGCACACACAAGTTTTTCTTTACTTGTACACGTCTTAAAGTCATGAGGCTCCCCACAGCGGTTACACCTTTGTTCCCCACCCCACGACAGTGCTTAGCAACATGTCCAAAACGCTGACATTTAAAACAGCGTGGCGGCGTCTCCACGTAGTCTACCAGCTCATGTCTGGTGAAGCCATGGTTGATCTTCTCTGGACGTTCCAAATTGGGAGCGAATGTGAGAGCCACAGAGTCAGTGCGCCTTGATTCCCACTCGGAGGATGAGGTTTGGACCGTCGTATGATTCTTCTTGCGTGGTATACTCCCCGAGGTTTCAGGTAGGTTAACAGCTCTTCGTCCGAGTACCATCTTGGGAACCCTTTTTATAATGCATGTATTTTTCATGTAGCTGTGTGGTACACGGGCAGATAGGGCAAGGCCGCAGATAGTGTTGGTCTCTAGAAGCATATTAGCTTGGTGTTCTGTCTCTATATCCAAGAGCAGGGCTCCCTGTGCTGTGAAATGGCTCTTAACTGGGGCTCCACCAAGAATCGTTTCAATTTCCGAGTATAGGTCAATAGGATTCACTTGCCTCAAGTTAGCTCCTTCGGATGTTGGAGCAATTAACATAGGAATGCCCACCGTCCTGTCTTTGCGATGTCGCACAAGGCGGAAACCACCCTCGTTCATGTCTAGATCTGTGAGGTTCGCCCCGTTGTAGTCCCCGACGACAGTTGACTCGTCCTCTGATTCAACGCTGTGTTGTCGCTTGCAGTCAGGTATGCTTGCGCAAACCAGCTGGTGCTTCTGATTTGGTGTCACACCTTGGGAGGTCATGGTGGCACTCTCCCCGATGCTTTTTTTGGTTCCTTTTGGAACCTTTCAACACGGCGGGCTGCGCAGCACCCGTCGGTCGCCGATACGGCAGGTACCTTTTCGAGTCGTCCGACGTCTCGAGCAGTGCTGAGCCGTAATATGAACAAAAATAAACGATAAAAGCAGACAGAGCTACTTAGCCAAGCAGCAACAGCTTCGTTGTTTTCTTCCTCTTCTGAAGACGCTAATAATTTGCAGAGTGATCTTAACATATTAGGTAAGTAGTGCCAGGACTGGTAGATGGAAGTCAACGTGAGCAAAACAAAGGTCCTTTCATTTACTGCAAAACAGACATCAATAACTAATCACTGCACATTGAATGAAAAACAAGTTGAAAATGTATTCAATTTTAAGTATTTGGGAGTTCACTTAACGAGTTACCTATCATGGAACCTACACATTGACACTGTCACTAGCAACGCTTATAAGACACTCGGATTCATCAGACGTAACTGACATTTCACCAATTTTGATACTAAACTTTTAGCTTACAATACACTAGTCCGCTTTAAGCTTGACTATGCTTCCCAAATATGGAACCCTCACCAGGCTTACCTCATAAATGAAATAGAGTCTCTTCAAAACAAGTGCCCAGTTCATAACAAAGATATATTCTCGAACTTCCAGCATAAATGAAATTAAAAAGTCTCTAAAGTTGCCGTCTTTGCAGTCACGCAGACTGTTCTCCCTTCTGTCTCTTTTTCACAATCTCTACCATAACCATTCGCAACTGTCTTCACTTATTAAACCTGCTCATAGAATATTTGTTCTTCTAAACCACGAATTCGAATTGGAACCATTATTTGCCCAAACAAACTTGTTTTCACATTCACCATTACTCCTTGCTGTTAATATTTGGAATCAACTTTTCAACGATATTGTCTGGATAAAAAACCACGAAGAATTTGCTCACAAATTAAAGCTTCATCTTGATGTTTGGATGACCTAGTATAACCGACCGAAATGTACATGTGCTTATATAACAATTTTTTTGAGCATGCTGTATAACTCGCTTACTTGACTATGATCAGCAATGTTTAGCGTATAAATGTTCAGCCTCGCTTTTTCTTGAGTTACGCCTTCCTTTTTAGTGTAGTTTTGTCTCTATAATTACTTTTCTGTGATTTTGCACACTATTTATACGTTGTTATTTACTTTTTCATACACTTTATTACTTTATTGTTCGTGTTAGTTTTTATGTATGTATACTATTACCCCCCCCCCCTATGTAATGCCCTGGGGCCTATAGGGTACATGAAAAAATAAAAATAACGCAATGCGGCTCACCGTAAAATGGCACGACCCTTGGGAGACATTCCTTCCAGAGATCGACCTTCCGGGCTATCTCCCGCACGTCGCAGACGAAGAAAGCATCGTGTTCTTCCTGCTTCGAAAAGTTAACATCTCAATTTCAGTTACTGAAATAATCATCGCTTTTTTGCTGGTTAAGCAACATTCACATGGCTGACCAAAGTCTGCAGAATGAATGAATGAATGAATGAATGAATGAATGAATAGACTTTATTTAAAGTCCAGCAGTTTTACCGGGCGAGGTGGGGGAAGAGGGGATAAACCCCTGTCCCTTCCCATTCTCCGTTGATTACGATGGCGGTACCTCAGGTGACCGCTCGAAGTCCTTGCACCCGGGCGGCATCTTCGGCTTGCCGGACGGCCCAAAGCTGGTCGGCCAGCTCGTCGCTTGTGAGTAAACATCGCGCAGTACAGACTCTTGGTGAACAAGTATCTAGAAGAGCGGCTGACTGGGCCGTCAGTCAAGTTACGTGACCATGAAATTTGATCCGTTTCAGTTTAAAGGCCGGTCTTAGCAAATGTGCACCACCTGATATCCCTGTGTTTTCTAAATTATAGTTTTAAGACATAGTTAGTGCTCTCACTTTTTTATCTAAAATCGCTGACGTCATAGTTATCTCCAACACACAAACAAGAGGCTAAAATTTAATGCGAGCGCGTTGAACGCACTCTTTGCTACCATATAACCACCAAACTTAAATTCGCAGAAGCATTAAAGCAGCGTTATATTGAGTTCCATATACAAGGTTATCGAACAGAAACTGGATTAGTTTTTTTTTTTTTCACGTGCCAGCTGATTTCAACCGGAGCGTCACGGCCTGCCGTAGCTCGAAGCGATATCAAAAAAAAAAAATTAAGGCTTTTTATTTTCGGTTCACGATTTCTTGATCGCGTCGAACTTTCTATCCGCGTCTTGCTGTACATCTGGAGTCAGGCAAGCGCTCGCGAGCAGTTGTGGTTCATGAACGCCAAGGCCTTCCCAACAACGACAACTTATATTGCGGTCGAAATGAAAACTCGCTAGTGGCGAGTGGTATAGGGTATAAGTTCCAAGTTCGCATTGTTATGTAAACGGAGCTGCGTGCGACAATAAATAAAAACTATTAATAACATCCGACATATTAGGTGCCAAAAACACGACATAACTATGCGGCATGCCGTAATGAAGGGCTCCGAAAATTTCGGCCACATGGCGTTGTTTAACGTGGAGTGACACCCGGCATAACACGGGCGCCATTTTTCCGGAGCCATATGTTTACGTGAAAAGCTGTGACTGTCTGCATTTGCTCTCCATTTATGTCTTTCTGCAGTTCACTTCGCTCGCTTTTGTCAGCGCATCGCTTTTATTTTTTTTTAATAGAGTTTAGTTGGAGATACGCATCACCGAATTGATAGGGGGAATCGGAAACTGGTCGTGCCCGGCGCGCATCAAGCGCTGCGGACCACTGAAACGACACGAGACAGAGAAGTGGCAAAATTTGAATAAAGGCGTACCACCTAAAGAGAATCTTCTCAGCCAAAAAGAGCAAGCGTTTTAGAGAACACAAGTACAGACGGTTTAACGTTCGCGTGCGGAATGTGGCGCTTTTATGTTTCTTAAAGTATAAAAGGGGCCCAATAACTAGTTCCCATGTATATCACAATAACCGCTGCAGTGGATGCCCTTGAATTTTATTGTTTCCCGGACAAATACTACTGTGGTATTCTGGTTTTCTTGTGCACAATTCGAAAGAAACAGATGGGCATCACGTGAGGGAGTGAGGCTATGCTCGGGCACAAGCGAGACGACTAGCAGCTTTTCACGTAAACACGCGGCCGTGGCAGGCCTTAGTTCAAACTGTGTCACTTGTGACAGTAAACTTTTTCTGGTGTGACGCAGAAGAACGGTCGCGCCTCGTGGGCACCTTGAGCGATATGGTTCGATTTCACCCATGAAACTCGATCACTGATGTGCCACTTCGGCGATTTCTAGAAAAAATACATGTCGTAAAGCGGCACACACAATTTTTCAGTATAAACACCAACCTTCACGTCGATAACAAAAACGTTAATGAGTTCTTGTTAGTCAACCGCGGCAGTGTCAGTTTAATGCCAGCAAAGTATTTCCGCCTCGACGTTGAGTTCGTGAGAAACCACGACAGGAGCCTTGCTGTCATGAATGGATGGATGGATGGATGGATGGATGGATGGATGGATCCAAAACTTTACTGTATGTCCTGAGGTGCCCAACTCAACGCGCAGAGCGCTTCTTCGTTGAGACGGTCAGACCAAGCCTGACTACCGCATCGTTGGCCCTCTAGACATCTCACAGTTGATTCCTGACACCGGGGCTCTTGACAGCGGATAGCCACTTGTCATTATGGGATCTGCCTGCTATATTTTTTTTCATGGTTCGGGCTGAGGATTTTTTTTTCTTACCTCACAATAAAGAATGCCTTTATTGGATTGGCTCGTGTCCCATAACGAGGGCCTATGCCAAAGCACGTGATATAGACTATAGCGAATTCAATGCAGTGCCTGCTGGTGCTAAAAATCTTTTGACGCGAAGCAGCTTATGGCGGAGTTCAATCCGGTGTGCGGTGTGACCACTCTTATTGCGCATGCGCCAACGCTGTCCCAAGCACTGCCAGAACACGCTATCACGTTTTGGTCTGCGTAAGCTGCTTTGTGGCCGTGGCTTCTTCCCCTTCCACTCTTTCAGCGATCGCGTGAAGGCACCGGGAAACGAGATTTTGCAGATACGCGATGAACTCAGGTGCTCCTGCGTGGCGGGCTCCACGAGTTCGGAACGAGTAACAGCAAGAGAAACCACAGCGAATTCATGTTGTCATCCACTTGCAAGGACGCCTTAACATCGGGCAAGGTGCCCACGAGAAACTAAGTTGACCCATGCGCTGCTTCGCATGTGACTCGTGGTTCTCCTTAGTGGGATATGGTGTATAGTTTTCTTTTAGGGGCGAAACTCCTGAAGGTGTGGATCATTCTCTCTTCTCTAGTAGTAATTGTGTATATGTAACCGCCTCTACTTTATGAATTGCTCACAAGATGGTACTGTGTCTATATGTCCTTCAATATGCCGTTAGTGGTTTTCGCATAGTTGATGATTACAGAGGATAGGTGGTGCTGCCTTAGAAAATTCACAGCATGTCCATGGAGTGAATGATGGTGAGTGGGGCGAAGCGTCCGTCCATCCGATGTGTGCTCTAATGTGAAATAGGAGCAAACAAACAGACAGACAGACAGACAGGCAGGCGTTTCGCCCACTAATCGTTGTTCACTCCCTGAATATGCTATGAACTTTTTATAAAAAATAATAATAAATAGTTATGGAATGGAACTAAAGTTCCATTCCACAACTTGTTCTTAGCTAGAAACTATATTATGGACAAGTGCTGCTACGCTACAAGACACAATTTGTCCGTTAAGTTAAACTTTGTAAATACGGCATCCTGAGTCTGTAATGGTTAAAACGCAATTTTATCTATTCTTTTAATTATTTATGCCAACAGCGAGATTTTAATGAGCATGCCTATATAGCTGAAATCTCTGTTTGGCAAAACTGTAAGATAAACACTCCAGCTGAATCGCACTCAATTGCCCTTGCCCACGTGAGTACTTGTTTTCCTTGTGAGCGCTCGCCACACTAGAATGCCGATCGAGCTGTCACGTGAATGTTTTACTGGTCGCCGTATGCCTTACCCGCCTGCCAACTACGTCCCGAGCCACATCCGGCATGGAACCTCGTGTGTAGATGTAGCTTCCATCGTTAGTTTTACACGGCGACGGCAGCTAGAAGAGAGAGAGAAAAAAAAACAAAAATACCATGAGTTTCTTTTTTTTCGCGCACTGGAGCTCGTTATAAATCACGCACGACATCAATATCCGGTGTGCTTTAAAGAAATGTGTCGATGTTCTGCCACACAGCCTATGATGAATATTTCAAAGACCAAATGAATTAAACTCCAGGGTCCGTATTCACAAAAACATATTACGATATGATTGCTTGTGAGAGAAAGCTTCAGCTGCACGTGAAGCTGGATGACTAATTACTAAATAACACTTATGAGCTGAAAGCTCGGGAAATGTGGCCCTTGTGAATTTCGCCACATGTTTTGGTGTACAAGCATTTCCATACTTGCGCTGATGTCTAGCTATTGTTTCAAAGAGATTTATCATTATTACTGCTCGACAGATGAAATAAGAAGAGAACTGCCACCAAGAGATGGCAGTTGTCAATGACTACCTACTCCTTCGGGAAGAGGAAATAGAGGAAACTGAAAAGCAAGGGGTACAAAAAAAAGGAAATTGGAACAAAAAACTAACAACACCAAAGAACAGAGAAAGCACAAATAAGCGGTCACTGGAAAATTCATCTGTTTGTAATGGCTTCAGTCACGCTCTTTATTAGATATGGTTTGATCTGTGATTCTGTATCATTCACTTCCATGGTTTAACGCCACTCCATTTTCGTTTTTTGTTTAGAAGTGTTCATTGTAGCTTTCATGCACACTGCGCCCTTATTCCCAAATAATCTATATACTATATAGTTGTCTCATGACACGTATGTTATTGTCACAAACGACTGCAATTTTCGTCTTGCCCGCTTGCCCCGTGGTCCACGGAAGGGCGCTTTTGTGTTGGGAGGACGACATCCGGCGACTAACGACCGAGCGATGGCACCGCCGCGTCTTTCCTACACCTGTACCGAAATGGGCACACGTGCAGTCTGAAAAAAATTAAATAACCTCCAGATGGGACGGGAGCACGCGTACGCCCCTGAAAAAGTTTGGACTGAATCGGAATGAGCAGTTGACGTACTGCCAGCAAGAAGTACGGTCGTCGGTGTCGCGAGTGTCGCGTACACGGCGAGCATGGAGTGACCCGCACAGCGTATTGAGACGGCTGCAATACCGGGCACCCTCGTCGTCTACTAAGCTGGCGAGATCTTCAGTGACACCCCGTCAACTCCCCTACGTTAACCAAGAGCTGGCCTGGTCCGTATGGAACTTTTTATTGGGACTCTTTTTTTGACTGTTATTTTATTTTAACCAGCTTTTAATTCAACTGTAGTTGTATGCGCTGCGTCGCACTTGGAAATTCCGAAGCGCGAGCATGATCCTTTCGTAATTATTTCTTTGCATCTCTCTTTGATTTCCATCTTGTTATCTTATTAATATTCCTCGTATTCGTGTTTTGTGTGTACCTCTTGTGGTGCTCTTTTCCATCGCGTATCAGTTTTCTTCCTCTGTTATTTTTGTTAACTCCTGCCTTTGCCGTTGTTTTAATTAAATGCTTGTTTCTGTGCAATCAAATGTACATGTCAGCTCTATGAGTACGTCGGTCAGGCCCACGCATCACCACATGTGCAACCCAGCACGGGTCGACCAACCTACAAATAAATGTGAAATGTGCCACTTTGAGGCCTTTCAGGCATCGCAGGCCGAAGCGTAAAGTGGAAGCCTGCGAGTCTGCCGCACGTCGATGCTGGATTGGTGGGGCCTCACCCGAACTCTGTGACAGTTATTCAGAGCAGACTTTAATATTACGGGATGCAAGTAAACAGATAGTACTATCAAAGACGCTGTAACAGTACGTTTATTTTGTTGACTTAAAATATGGCAATACACGAATGCCACCACTAAGTACTGCAGACCCCATAGCAGTTTGTTTATACACATATTTTCTGTTTTTGAATATAAAAAGACTTACCGGACCGGCCGAGAGTGGACAGCTGCCGTTCAACATCTACCGGCGTGTCCGTATGCGTCGGTGTCGCTCAAAGGGAATTCCGCAGCTTTGCAAGCCCAGGCGCAAGAAAAGTTCTGCTAGAAGGTACAGGCGACACTGGTGACACCAAAAGAAAAACAAACTGCGAGTCATTTCTTCAGGGGAATGTAATTAATGTTTTCAGTTACTGAGAGGTAGCCTGACAGCAAAACCCCTGTTTAAAAGTTAATTCAAAACACCGAAATAGAGATTATTGGCTGCGTTTAGAACGCCCTTGCCTGATCATTAGAGCAGGCATTCAATTTTCTAGCCCTTTGACAAGGTCCTTCTGGATTACGCTACCACAAGTCTCATACAAAACTACAAATTCCGGCAAGTGTTCGTAATAGTGAGAGTCATTCCTTTTATACGCTAACTACGAGTTTGGAACATAAGAGTTTTGTAAGGGTCAGTTGCAATGTGGAAAACTAAAACAGAATTAAACTCAAAATTTCAGCTATAACTGATATCGAAATTACGAGACTGTCTAGATTATTATCCATATTTAAACTCCACATGAGTGAGAAGAGGTGAGGTAAGGCTAGTTTATTATTTTTCATATTCTACCACATACATTAGCCCACTTTTAAAGCTTTCACACGGAAAGTTGTTATGAGATCATAGCCAAAGATGTTTTGGTGCCATATGGTTTTTCCGCCACCAGAACCGCTATTTCCGATGTCCGTAATCAATATTGCGCAAAATTAAAAAAAAAACATTCCAGATCCGTCATCGAAATCGGTATACAAGAAAGTAAAGCGTGCCTTTACTGAGGTATTTCAGTGTTTATTGCGCATTATTTTGCCACAATGGTAAAGGAATGAAAGTTACGGGAAGAAATTATAATTTCACGCGAAGAACCGCGAGCACCTCGAAACTTTCAGCTCGCACCTCAACCAGAAAAGACATACCAAATGAGCACACAAAAAATAAGTGTGCAAACTAACATCTGTGCACAGCTCGACACTTAAAACACGCTGCTCAAACACTAAAAAAAAAACATCCGAAATGGGCGCAAAAGTACAGACAGGACTAGTGCGAACAACTTGTTACTCCTTCGTGCGTGAGCAGTGCCCTCCTTTCGGAAACGTGGCAGCTGCAACGAGTGAAATCACCTTTGTGCAATATTTAACCACTGTAACTTCAGTACAATCTTGCGGTGGAAGTACAAGACGAACAAAGCGCCCCAAGCACGAGATAAGCGTCCGTGCGCATGAGAGACCACGCCCAGTGGAGGCCTGCGCATTGCAACGGGCGGATCGATGACCTTTAGAGCGCGCCCCTACGCCCTACTCACCATCTCACTAGTGATGACTAAAACGCGCTGAAGCCACCGACATCTGAGGACCGCCACCGGTATATGGTGCGTATAAATAGCTCGCCCTTATTATGCTCAGGAGCGCACGCTCTATGGCCGAGTGGTTTCGTGCCATGCGCTGCGCAGCGAGTAATCGCAAGTTCGACGCCATTTGACGAAAATTTTGTAGGGTAAGCTGTGCAGATTAAAGTTGAGTAGTTTCGCATGGCTTGTCTAAATTCACGCTGCGCATGCTCGAGGAGCAGTGATGTCATACGGCACACAAGTGGCACGTCGGAGAAGGCCTGGAAGCACCTAGAGTAACGTGTGAGCGGGCTGACTCGCGTGAGCTCGCTCGCTAGTCTATTTGTCCATCCGCCCGTAAATAACGTAAGAATAGAAAAGATGTATGAAATGGGTAAACAGCCAGCTTGAAACTACGCAAACCATTCTCGGGTTGTTCGATCACAAGCGCTCGTGAAGTCTGGTGGTTGATCAAGTCGCACAAGATATGTTTCGTGGCCTTGCGCACGTGCGAGACCATAAGCCTAGGTTTCCGCCTAAGACACACGTGTATTGAGCTGTGCTCAAAACTCTTCGAATGAAGTTGTGAATGCATAAATCGTGATACTACGCATATACAGAATAACAACTCGATTTACGTATTCGACAAAAACACAAAGATGCGTTAATGTAGTTGACATTTGATAATCGCTGCCTTGATACTTTAGATAATTCAGAATTTCGTTATTTCATACATATACATGCTCCATGAAATGGGAATGAACGAGCTTTCATTGTATTTCCGTGCTAAAAGTTTTTTTATATGCCGATATTTAAAAATACAGAATATTTAGGTATTTCATAAAAATGTATGAAGCCTTTTCGGCATTCTGCGTAGATTTCCAGATTTGTAACAGGCAGTGACACAACCTTGCACATTAGATCAATGAAATATGTTCCTAGAGACTCAAAAGCAGGTGGGGTGTTAGGCATAGATCGCAAACTCACACGTGAGCCGGTCCACACAGACTCACCCTGATTGATCGGGTGATCTGAGTCCGAGTGAGTCTGCTCCCATGTTATACCTGGCGGAGTCTGCTCCACCAGATATCACGTAGGGCTGACGGCAGCCTGAAGACAGGAGACCGAAATGTTCGTTAAGTATAGAAGATAACCCGTTTATTTGGCAGACTTGCACCTACTATACGTAAAAACTATACACCTCACAGTCGGTGGTGGCGAACTGCGTGCTCGACGGCCGTCGAACAGAATACCCTGCCGAATTGCAAGGCGAAGTTGACCATTCGAGATACGCCCGCCAAAACCCGCTATAACAGTCGTCATAAAATCTGGGGCTATCTTGTAGTGAACGCCTGGTCGACGTGCAAGCCACGATTATCGCAGAGAAATTGTGGTGCCTCTTGGACCCCAATCGTAAATGATAAGGCCGCGTGCCAGCGGTCATCGCCATGCGCACCACTAACCGTAATACGCTTCGCGGCAATACAATGTATCAGGATAATGAATACTTGACTGGTTGATTTCACGCGTTTTTTTTTTTCTGCAAACTCTCAGGAAAAGCTGGGGCATGGAATGTTTCAATCACATCTTTTCCTCATACTCACCCTCTCACCTGCTCTCCCAGAGCTAGCCGCATTCCAGTGGCAGATCACGTAACCTTGCTCTCAGTGCTCTGCCTTTCGCTCCTCACTGCACTACACCTCCACTCCTATTCTCCCGATGAAGTTCGCCATAAGAGGCGTACAACGCTTCTAAGAAGCAATAAAAAAACTTTGCAGCTGTGATACATCAGCACGCCTACAAGAATTTTTGAAATGGCGTTACAATGAATAGCAGCACTAGTTTCATGAAAAGGAAGAAAAAGGAATCCATTTAATCAAACGTTACTCGTGAGCGTAAAATGCGTCACTCTTCTGACGTCACTCTTCTGACTTCGATTTTTCTTTCTCCTTCACCAGTGCCCCCACACTATACAGCCCGCAAACATCGAAGTATAGTAATTTTCCACCACATTCGGATCTCTTGCAGAGACGTCGCAATTATAAGTACTCTATAATGGGAGGCCAAAATCTACAGCAAAAATAGTTCATTTGAGAATATATACCGCCTAGCATCGATCTTGCCTCCCGCACACATTGACCCGACATTGCCAAATGAGCGCAAGGTTATACAAAAAGTGCAAGAGCACTCTTTTTCGCACCGCATGCAAGCTGCGACAATAGCTGGCAGCCTTTCCGATCATCTTTGGAAGCACAGCGGGGCGGAAAAGGGAACAGGCGACGCCCACCTCTAGAAACACGCTCTCTCCGTGTGAGTGGGAAGGCCGGAGACAAATACGCCACGCGCCCGCCATCTCGAAGGCCATGCTGAGACGAAATATGTTATCTTATTAACCGGGTAAAAGTGAGCAGCGAACATTTCCCATCAATGGTGTCCACACCGAACTGAGCGCGTGACAGATGGAACGAAGTGCTCCTAGCTCATAACTCTAATTTAGTTAGATGCATGCGAGTATAAAGACTTGGCTTCGGGCGTGAAGAAACGCGCATTGCGATGTCGGGACCACGCGAAGGTGCAGCTTTACTCGATTGTGGTGAGCCCTCGCGCGTTCCGACTTATTTAGCCGACGGGTGTGCACTTCGGTTTCCGAAGAAAGCACCTCAGTAGCGCCAACGATTCACAAAGTGGTTGCCTATAAGAAGTTTGTAAAAGAATAGCCAAAACACCTTACGCTTATAGTACTTCTAATGAACGAATGTATCATTTCACGAAAGGCCTGTCATGTTTTCACTCTCACGGTAAGCAAGGCCGTGAATTCGGTGTTACGACATGCGCTTTACCACTTGCTCAATTGTCGTTTAAGCTAGGAAACCTGTACAACTTTCTTCGACCTCACTACAACGTCGACTCAGTGATTGAAATCGTGAATTCTCCTCTCCTGTCTACTGACACTATCTTTTAGGTAGTCATTAGTGTGAAGCAGATGTTCCGACGTGCTTTACTGTAGCGCAACAGTCTGTCCAGCTTCGACTTGAGCAGAGAAATTCGCAACTGTTTTGATCGATCTGAACACGTTGTGTGTGCAATGATCTAGAAAAGTAGTGTCTCCCCTTAACGAACGATTAACTACAAAGCTTTTCTTTTTGCACCTTAATTTGTCGTAATATGTTATACCTGAATACACTGAGCATCAAAAGTCCAAGTTTAAACGCCCTTAGGTCCCTATTTCTGTTGGCATCTACACCAAATTTTCACTAGATTGCCAATGCTGCTTTTTGCTCACAACCAAGAACGTCCCTGCCAATGCCAGACTTTCTGTGAAACGAATTTTTTAAACGCTATAAAGTTGAAACCATGCTACACTTGGCACATGTCCGAATCACATCATTTTCTTCGGATGTTTCATCGCCCATGAGCGTTAGAGCTTCCAGCAAGCGACAAGTAAACAATCGCTTCAGGAGCAGCAGCGGCAACGAGGCAATGAACTTCAAGTAAGGCTAAACTGTAGAAAAAAAAAATGTTATCACATACCTGAAATAACCAAAGGGTGCGTTTACACTACGATTTGTCGACGCGTGCCAACGCTTCTCCTCCCACCCAAAGAGTGGCCGTACCACCGCGTAGATCCGTGCCTCCGCTACTGCTTCCACAGTGGTTGACACTTTCAAAGAACCCCTAAACAACTTCCAAAAATAAAAAGACCAAACAAGTTATCCTCCCCCTGGAATTTTGCAGCTTCAAAGTACAATTCAGGACGCCAGCAGCACGTTCACGTGACTTCGTGTGGACATAAGGATTGGTCGGTCGCACGCCCGGCCTGCCCTTTCTTGCATGACTGTCATTCGCGATCCGTTGATTTCACTTCGATTTGTGCGCTTTCGATTGTGCGAGTGGAGACGACAGCACGTAGCCGAAAATTGCGAAATTGCGATCAGCTCAAAGCTTCGTGCTAACGTTGCCCACGAGCTATACGGAATATGTAGCGAGGACGAGATAGCGTCTGTACAAAAGGGAGGGAAGGTGACAGAGAAACCAGTCTGTTATTTTTCGAACACAGGGTGATATAGGGGCCCTGTGAGGTCAGGCGATGACACGCGTCTTTACGCTCAAGCTTTATCACAATCACCACATGTTGGCGCTGAATTAAACAATATCTTCTCGCGGCTGGATTCTATATCATGGGCCGGGTGCGTTTAGGCCACGAGGCATTCATCCGTGATACAATTACTGCAGCCGACCACAAAATGCCACCCCTAACTGAAGTCGATCCTGGTCTCTCCTCGCCATCTCTGTGTCTATTACGATGTATCCGAGGCTCCTGTTTGCTTGTTAAGTAGCGCTCCGGTAGGGTAACTGAAGATGTTATATGCGAGTTTACAAGTTACCTAGCGCCAACAATGCCCCTCTTCTGCCACTTCTTCTGCTAAAATATGTCAATTTCACGTAACCTTACAAATAAATGCTATTTTAGGTGCTAAACACATCCTAGCGCAGCATGTTCGTCTTGCCTTCAGCCTAGTATTGATAGTCAATATGTGACATGAATATTTGCTTAAAGGGTTATATTTCAACGGTTGATGGCTTCCAGATACTGAAACTTCGTGTACGATTCAAATACAGTAGATGGCCCCTAAAGCGTGAGGGCAATCGCGACATCAATATTGAATTGAGGGACTATAAACAGGTATTTCTAATACATAAAGTTCACAACAAAAGATATAGCGCTGAGTACATGCCACAGTATTTTTCACTTTACCGTGAGTAGCAGGGGTAAGCGCTAAGCATTTTCTTATTAACAAGTGTGGTTTCTCTTTGAAAGGTTTCTTACACGTGGTACCAAAATGTCATGGTAAAACTCACATTACTGGAAACTTCACATATTTCGTACAGCTTCAAGTTGACATCAACTAAAATGCCACGCGTCGGGCAGTATATATGAATGACACAGGGTTGACTGCTCTAAAATGGCATGCTCCATTTTGACGTATTGAAATTTAGTATCCGCGCCACGAACAAAGGTGTCATTGTATTATGCCATGAAAAAGAAAGATAGTTGCCAAGATAAAAATGCACTACGGCCACTGATGAGGGTTATTGGCTGGAGTTACTAGAATCGTGCAATTCCATGCAAAAAAAAAATAGCGGCACGTGAATAAGGCTGCAAGTCGGTGCTCCACTGGCAGGTCTTCATATGGCTAAAGGTAACTTGTTTTCGTAAAACATGTTTCGGAGGAGGCTCAAACGAGAGGCAGTATCACGGTTTATTGATTGATATGTGGTGTTTAACGTCCCAAAACCACCATATGATTATGAGAGACGCCGTAGTGGAGGGCTCCGGAAATTTCGACCACCTGGGGTTCTCTAACGTGCACCCAAATCTGAGCACATGGGCCTACAACATTTCCGCCTCCATCGCAAATGCAGCTGCCGCAGCCGGGATACGAACCCGCGACCTGCGGGTCAGTAGCCGAGTACCTTAGCCACTAGACCACCACGGCGGGGCAGGCAGTATCACGGTGACACTAAAAACGAAACTATATACCGGTCAAGATGACATACCACCCGCGTTATCAATGGCACAGCCTAACATTTCCTGATATTAAGCACACATAAATACCGAAAAAAATTGCGTCAGGGAGAGCCCTCTGTCGTAGCTCAGGTGGTAGAGTATCGAATGCGTAGCTCGAAAGTTTGGATTCGGATCCCACTTTCGGGGAGGCTTTGCTTACGTCCACTCTGGTTCCTTTCGTTTTAATACAGCTATACGAAAGCACAAATTATATCGCGTATATTTTCCGCAGGGTTAATTATCTGTCGGTTCTATTAGGCTCGTATCATACAAACACAGTTTTTCTATCGATGTGTGTAGTACACGCGAAACGTTTTTTTTTTTATTATATTGAATTTCGTCAAATGTGAGCTCGCGACTACGTACTCGGGAAGTAAGCACGAACAGGAGGCAATTCTGTTAAGATTGACCTTGCTAACTGCAGCGCGTGTCTCCGGAGAGTTCAGGGACAGCTGTATGAACGACGGCTCCAATGTGAATGCATCCATTTTGTCACAGGTATAATGACAGGCCCTCGTAGTAACAAGCTTTCCAAAGTGCTCACGTCATTCGTTGTCCTCCGCAGGCTGTCACACGGAAAGGTTTGTGGCAGCACATCACTGAGAAAGTACTGGCTCGTGAATCACTTTTTTCAGCTCACATTGCAATCAGGCTGGCAGTGGTTTTAAGGGAGCCCTTACCATTTCAAGAGCTTATGAGCGCCCCTATAGCGCAGAAAAGGAATAGTAGTACTCAGCTTCACACTTAGATTCTACAACGCTCTGGGTGCTATGCAATTGTGGTACGGTCATATGGCCTTACTTCTTTTGTTTTACAGTATAGTTGTGCGTTTTCTATGGCACTTTCAACCCCACTCTCTTCGCTCTCTTCATAATTTATCATTTTACGTTTGAACGGAAGTGCTTGTCAAAGCATCATGCATCCTTTGTTTTTTTTCACGAGCGTGGTGCACTTGCACGTCTCAACTCTACTGAGCAACGTTGCTAATCCACATTAAAAAAAGAGTTTACGTAGACGAAGCTCCCGTCACGACAACTGAATTACGTGACGTAGTAATGCGATCCGAACACGTGAGTGGTATTCATACCTACGTATCTTTTCCGCATAATATTATGACGACCTTTGAAGCCTTGGCATAGCTTTAATCGACAACTCCTTGGGCGCACCCGGACGTAACCCGCGGAACGGTCGCAGAGTTCTTGGAAAAGGCTTTTATAGACGCACTGGCCACATCCATACTAATACAATTGTTGTTATCACCTATAGAAACTGACCAACAACATCTCAAGCATACCACGAGTTCAGCCTTTATACTGCTGGTTTGAAATATATTTCAAACCAGCAGCAGCAGTGGCGTGACCAGTAGACCAGACACCGAGCGGAGACCACTCTTCGTCCTCTTCGTCAGGCGTCGCCCCCTAGAATCTCAATTTGCGTGCATGTAGCAATATATCATGCTGCACGAAAGGCCATCTTTTTTTTCTTTTTTTTTTAGAAGTGAGTGCTCACAACGCCAAACACCAGACTTGTGTACTTCTCTTTTACTAGGAACACCGGTGGGAAACTGGTGGCGCTGAGAATCAAAGCCAGTGCCTACCGCATTATAAATGGATGCTCGAACTACATTACCACCACTGCGGTTACCAAAGGAGATGCCTCCAGTAAATAATACCTTTAATTATTTCGTTCAAACTGATCAGCGGTAATGATGCTTTGCATCTTCGCTTTTCGCATGTTGAATTGAACGAGTGCCTCTCTCAGTCTCCTGGATGGTCGCCGCACGTGGTGGATCGTTGGTGGGGCATGGACGAAGCAGAGCGTTGGACGCGTTGAAGACGCTTGCGCTCGGCTTCTTTGGCTTGCGTGTCGTCGATGATACCCGCTCGCCGGCTGCATTCTTGAACGTCATCAGACGCATGGATGCATGCATGGACGGATGGACACACAGACGAATGGATGGGCGGACGCTTCGCTCCACTCATAACCATTTACTCTGTGGATATGCTACGATTTTTTTGTTTCTTTACATCCCCGCAGCCAAAGGGCCTGGAAGTGGTCATCGAAAAATTTGAAAAACGAGCCTCTCCTGGCCGCGGCCCAAAAATATTCTACGTAAATATAAGGGTATGACTGGTATGACTTTCGTGCCAAAAATAAAATTGTGTGCAGGATTTAAAGAAAGTACAGTTTCTTGCTGTGACTGTATAGGCCAACTGCAGATTGTCAGCAATGGAAATGCTGGCTCCGCTGATATGCGATGCACTGAGCATCCAAAATTTTCACACAAAGACAGACTGCCGCCGCTCGCTCTGGCGAAGTGGTTACGCTAAAAAAATGCTTTAAAATCAGTGGGAAAAGGAGTGACAGTTAGGCTTGTGTGTGGTGTTAATTATTCAAATGTAAAAAGGAGCTTAGAGACAAGACTCACGTTTATGAGGTTGAAAATGCGTAAATGGGGCCACGTTTCAGATGCCACCAAACGTAACCGAAGTAATACAAATATAACATCGATGTTCTCGATAATGACGGTCAACTCGCGCGGCCGATGGGGCGTGTAAAAATCAAATAATTGAAGCGATATGAGCAATGCCTTATGCAAAACGTGGAAGGCATTGCTGACTGGAATCATCGGTTACAAAATACATGGGAGCTGTCGCGTTGCAATAAGAAATGATTTTTTATGAAAGTTTTCTTTTTACGATATTTGTTTTCTTTGAACACGACAGTCCTCTCTCTTTTGATGTGTCGTTTGGCATTTTCGTGCCATCAGCAAAACATAGGTTCATGGATGTTTCGAAAGGAACCATTTCGAAACAGCAGTCGCGCGCACACGTTTTGACAAAACATCTAAATAACGTCTTCAAGCAAAACTGCGATTCGGCCTAGTTGGAATCTATCCATCCTGAAAATGTATGCGCTATGTATGCGCTATGTATGTAGATAAAGCCTCTGCGGCAATTCAAAAGTGCTTTAAAGAATGTCATGTGAATGTAGAAAGCGTGAAGAGGAAGGCTGTCGAGTTATTAAGGAAATGCAACTTAGAAAAACTTGCGTCGGATGTTGGGAATTCAAAGGGATTGGAATTGAAGGTGTTTTTCACAGCAAAAACCCATAAGCAGGAGGTTCCTTTTAGGCCTATTGTTTCAGAAAAAGGGGCGTGGCAGAAGCTAGTTGCGGGGTATCTGCAAAAGATGTTGAAGTCGTTGAAAGTAAATGACCCTTTTCTGCTGGCTAATTCTGAGGGTCTCACGGGGTTTCTTGCATCAGATAACAGAAAAAACAGTTGGGGTATCAGCATTGACGCTCAGGACTTGTATTACTCGTTGCCGCATGTGCCTTTAATGCAGTGTGTCCTAGAGTGCATAACAGAAAATAATGAAGTGACGTTTCGCAACACCTGTGGTATGCCCGTCGAGTCTTTTCTTGAGCTTCTGAGCTTTTATTTAGAGAACACTCACGTGGGGTTCGGGGATAAAACGTTCATCCAGGCGAAGGGGGTATGCATTGGGTCAAAGGTAGCGCCGGTCCTTAGTGACATTTTCATGGGCAGCATAGATAGAGATTTGTCGTTTTGCCTACAAGGTGTAGTCTACAAGGTCTTCAGGTATGTCGATGACTACTTGGTGTTGGGGTGCGATGTGCACAAAGAGGACTTCAGGGTTTCGGTATTGAATGCTTTTAATTCTCTAGGAAAGGGGTTGACATTTACTTCAGAAGTACCGGTTGAAAATAAGCTACAGTTTTTGGATTTGAAGCTGAACTTTTTGTCAGATCATGTGTGTTGGACCTTTTCGCCTAGGGCAGGAAAGCCGCTTATGAGTTTCGCTTCATGTCATTCTAAGCTGGTCAAGAATGGAATTATAACAAATTGTTTTCGGTCTGCATTGGTTAAATCCTGTTTCCATACTGTTCATGCGTCGTTTCATGAACAGGTCTCTAGGCTCCAGGACGAGGGGTACCCATTCTCTGTGATGTTGGCCGTAGGCACTAGGTTATTAAAGAAGCTCAGACGGGAAACGGCGCCATGTTTGGAAGCAGGTGGGATGACTGGTTCTAGCTCTAAGGTAGTAGCGGTCCCTTATGTACATAGGCTGTCACATAGATTAAAAAAGGTGGCTGGAAAGTATGATGTGAAAGTAGTGTTTTCGGCCAAAAACAAAATAGGAGGAGTGTGCGCGTTGGTCAACCAGCAATGCGACAGAGGGACCAACGCACATAAGAGATGTAGCATAAGACATAAGCTCAGGTTTGTTGAATGTGCACACAGTGTGGTGTATTGCATACCTTTATCATGCGGTTGTGTATATATAGGGCAGACTGGCAGGTGCATTAACACGAGGCTAAGAGAGCATATGTCAAGCCTGAAGGGTCGGCCTGTAACCCATTTGGCAATGCATTGCAATGAGTGCGCATGCTCTCCTTGCTTTGGCGACACTACCTTGTTGTATAGGAGTAGAAACAAGACGTCAAGGGAGATAATGGAGGCATATCATATAGACAAGCAGAAAGACAACTGTGTTAGCCACCCTTCAGTAGCTTTACTAACAAAAGAAATCGCGCTCCTGTCTGTCAATCAATGAAACTGTTATCGTTTTTATGTTTTTGTTATCGTTGTCGTAGGTGCGCAGTGCATTGTGTGTTTTTTTAGGTCACCAGGGAGCGCTGTTCCGAGGGTTAAAAAGAGTCAATGTTTTTCGATTAATAAATCAGTTGTTAGATTGCGCCAGTTTGTATTCCTTTCTTTGTCCTTGTTCGCCTGCGCATACATTTTCAGGATGGATAGATTCCAACTAGGCCGAATCGCAGTTTTGCTTCAGTTTATTTCTAGTTCATCCGGCCTTCTTTCTTCATGTCCTAACTTTGACTTATCTAACCCGGCGGTTCTGGTGCCGTTTATCGCGGTCTGCGAATGCAGAGCCCGCAAGCTGAGCTGGTTCCTAAAGAATGCACAGTGCCCTATGGAAGTTCTGCTTGTGTGCGGGTGGTTGCCTCCATCGGAAGGACATGCGAGAAGAATCAGCAAGATTCTGCGATCAGAGAGCCGAAGACAGGTTAGGCACTTCAAGGATTGCCTAAGAGTGGCGTGTTCGTCTGTTTCTGATGGGCGTCTAAACGTCAAGGTCTTCCGCGAGTGGTGTAGACAAGCGAACATTTTAACTGAGGCCATGTGGAATGACGTGCGTCGGGGCTTGCCCAGGAAAAAGAGAGATCCGCCGAAGGGAGGCCTTCTACTCCTGGGTGATGCGGTGGTGGAAGAGCGCCAACAAAAGGTCCTGAGGTTGGGACCGAAGTTCTGTGTGGAGCCTAGACTTGACCTTGTGGACAAGCTATCCCTCACAAGAGACATTGCCCGGCAAGTACCCGAAAAGGAAAAAGACAGATGTGTAGTGGAATGTGTGGACGTTGTCGCCAAAGCTTCGGTAAGCACCACGCCTTGCCGTAATGTCGCTCGGGTTGCTAGTTATTTGGTCGAGAACAACTTAAGAGTTGTTCAAGCGGACAAAGAAGGTTTTTTGGTTGTTCTACCGGAGACTATGTATGTAGATAAAGCCTCTGCGGCAATTCAAAAGTGCTTTAAAGAATGTCATGTGAATGTAGAAAGCGTGAAGAGGAAGGCTGTCGAGTTATTAAGGAAATGCAACTTAGAAAAACTTGCGTCGGATGTTGGGAATTCAAAGGGATTGGAATTGAAGGTGTTTTTCACAGCAAAAACCCATAAGCAGGAGGTTCCTTTTAGGCCTATTGTTTCAGAAAAAGGGGCGTGGCAGAAGCTAGTTGCGGGGTATCTGCAAAAGATGTTGAAGTCGTTGAAAGTAAATGACCCTTTTCTGCTGGCTAATTCTGAGGGTCTCACGGGGTTTCTTGCATCAGATAACAGAAAAAACAGTTGGGGTATCAGCATTGACGCTCAGGACTTGTATTACTCGTTGCCGCATGTGCCTTTAATGCAGTGTGTCCTAGAGTGCATAACAGAAAATAATGAAGTGACGTTTCGCAACACCTGTGGTATGCCCGTCGAGTCTTTTCTTGAGCTTCTGAGCTTTTATTTAGAGAACACTCACGTGGGGTTCGGGGATAAAACGTTCATCCAGGCGAAGGGGGTATGCATTGGGTCAAAGGTAGCGCCGGTCCTTAGTGACATTTTCATGGGCAGCATAGATAGAGATTTGTCGTTTTGCCTACAAGGTGTAGTCTACAAGGTCTTCAGGTATGTCGATGACTACTTGGTGTTGGGGTGCGATGTGCACAAAGAGGACTTCAGGGTTTCGGTATTGAATGCTTTTAATTCTCTAGGAAAGGGGTTGACATTTACTTCAGAAGTACCGGTTGAAAATAAGCTACAGTTTTTGGATTTGAAGCTGAACTTTTTGTCAGATCATGTGTGTTGGACCTTTTCGCCTAGGGCAGGAAAGCCGCTTATGAGTTTCGCTTCATGTCATTCTAAGCTGGTCAAGAATGGAATTATAACAAATTGTTTTCGGTCTGCATTGGTTAAATCCTGTTTCCATACTGTTCATGCGTCGTTTCATGAACAGGTCTCTAGGCTCCAGGACGAGGGGTACCCATTCTCTGTGATGTTGGCCGTAGGCACTAGGTTATTAAAGAAGCTCAGACGGGAAACGGCGCCATGTTTGGAAGCAGGTGGGATGACTGGTTCTAGCTCTAAGGTAGTAGCGGTCCCTTATGTACATAGGCTGTCACATAGATTAAAAAAGGTGGCTGGAAAGTATGATGTGAAAGTAGTGTTTTCGGCCAAAAACAAAATAGGAGGAGTGTGCGCGTTGGTCAACCAGCAATGCGACAGAGGGACCAACGCACATAAGAGATGTAGCATAAGACATAAGCTCAGGTTTGTTGAATGTGCACACAGTGTGGTGTATTGCATACCTTTATCATGCGGTTGTGTATATATAGGGCAGACTGGCAGGTGCATTAACACGAGGCTAAGAGAGCATATGTCAAGCCTGAAGGGTCGGCCTGTAACCCATTTGGCAATGCATTGCAATGAGTGCGCATGCTCTCCTTGCTTTGGCGACACTACCTTGTTGTATAGGAGTAGAAACAAGACGTCAAGGGAGATAATGGAGGCATATCATATAGACAAGCAGAAAGACAACTGTGTTAGCCACCCTTCAGTAGCTTTACTAACAAAAGAAATCGCGCTCCTGTCTGTCAATCAATGAAACTGTTATCGTTTTTATGTTTTTGTTATCGTTGTCGTAGGTGCGCAGTGCATTGTGTGTTTTTTTAGGTCACCAGGGAGCGCTGTTCCGAGGGTTAAAAAGAGTCAATGTTTTTCGATTAATAAATCAGTTGTTAGATTGCGCCAGTTTGTATTCCTTTCTTTGTCCTTGTTCGCCTGCGCATACATTTTCAGAACGTCTTCAAGTAGACGTGATGAACTTTACCATAGTGGGCTCTGTAACAAATAGTCGCTTCAGTACAAGTCGAAAATCAGAGGACAGTATATTCCCGACGCCAAAGAAATATGTATTATCAAGAACATCTATTTAGGTCTTCTCGAAGACCAAGACGTCTATAGCGATTTGTATCCGTTTCAAGACGTTTTGTAGAGGTTTTTTTTTGTGTGTGTGGGTATAACAGATACAGATTTTCTTGTTTGTCGTATACTGGTTTCTGCGGTTTTTTTTTACATTATCCGTATACATCCGTATACGTCTGTATGAAATCCATAAATTTCACATGGACAATGTACGAAATTTGTATATTTTGCGCATGACGGCATATGGACTTTTTCTTTCGGTCGTTCGTTTTCTTACGGCATGGTTGAGGCATGCACCGAGAACCGGAGCACGCTGGCAGTTCAGAAGGCGATGCACCCGAGGCCTGATTACACTATCGCGACGTGCCCTTGAAGGCGGAGCTCAAGTGACTTTCAATTTTTTTTATTTGTTTGTTTTCATCGCGGACCCCTAACCAACAGACCCAATGAAGCCACTTACTTTGAAGCAGCCTTCTAGCTACATTTTGCCCCGCCGTGGTGGTCTAGTCGCTGAGGTATATTCGGCTGCTGACCCGCAGGTCACGGGATCGAATCCCGGCTGTTGCGGCTGTATTTCCGATGGAGGCGGAAATGTTGTAGGCCCGTGTGCTCAGACTTTGGTGCACGTCAAAGAACCCCAGGTGGTCCAAATTTCCGGAGCCCTCCACCACGGCGTCTCTCATAATCATAGGGTGGGTGTGGGACGTTTAACCCCACATATCAATCAAATCTATAGCTACATTTGACATCGCGCTGCTCTGTTCTTGCTCCGTCATCTACGAGAAGCATTGGCGTGTGTGTGTTTACAAACGCGTGTCCATGCGTTCGCCCGCATGCGTGTGTGGTGAGATTAGCATTGACAATCTAATTTCTGATCTGTCACTAAAGGGACAGAATTCTGTCACTACAGAGAGCGTTCATTTTTTGTATTCCAGTAAAACACCGTTGCTCCAACTATTTTTTTTTTGTCATGCATGTGCTCGTGGTTCGAGGCTGCAAAGAAACACATTATAGCTTTCGGTCATCCAGATATTTCTCGCAGCCCACCACTGTCAGTGTTCAGAGTCACTAAAAAACATTCTACCAACAGAATGCTTTGATTTTTTTTTTTCAGAGAGAGAAAGAGAGAGAAATAGTTCACTCAGAAAAGGAACCCCATTTTCTGCAATACCAGTGGCAGCATGCATCAGCGGCTTTTTATCGTAACTAAATCTGCCAGCCGTTCTGGAGGAGGAAGATGAATAAATGAAGAAGGACAGGGAGGTTAGCCAGTTCTCAGCCCGGCTGGCTACCCTGAGCCGTTCTGGGAATCATGAAAGAACAGGCACCTGTTTTCTGCGAAGTTGGGCGGAAATACAGAAGTATCCCGGATAATTTTTTCCTTGTTTTTTCTTGTCTTGCATGAGCCTTTTCTTTCTTGCATATGACATACAAACGCAATGAAATTTTGTTGTTAGTCAGCCTCGTGTATTCGTCCTCTGGGAAGTTATCATCCGGTTCTGCCGGTAAGAGGTGCCCCGTGCGCGTGCATGAATCCTATTGTAATCGACCTTTCTCGAGCATTCGCCGAACGCTCTGCCACCGTGCGGAGACCTGTGGGAAAAGTGTGTACGTTGATCATAGAGACAGATGGAAATCATAGAGAAGCCATCGCAGCTGAATAGTGAAGTTCCTCACTGAATTACCGGCAGCTATATGTGGCACCTTGCCGAATTCACTTTATCTGAGAAATGCTGGCCCGACGCAGGCGGAAAGCTAAGAGGCCCGTGCGCTCATCGCGGAAGCTGCAGCGACGTACACACTTTTCCAATGAGTGATTGTACTCCCGTTGGCGGCGCTCGCATGCTCAAAAAAAGGTCTGTTTGGTCAACGGAGTGCCTGAATAAAGTGCCCGTGCCTTTTTTGTTATCTGAGAAGTGCGGGTTACCAACCCCTCGTTTCGGCTCCACAGAAGATATATGCGCGTGTCTCCCCTTTCAGTGGCAGGCGACGGTTTACGGGAAAGCCGAGTGGACAGTGCTTTCGCGCGATAACGTTTACCCTCACCGTTCTTTGCGAACTGGAAGTGCGTGTTAGTGGGCAACCGCTTGATGCACTGCTTCGCATTGGACCAAGCGTGTGAAGTGTTTGCCTACTTCGAAACGGGGGGAGTGATTCTTAAATAAACAGACAGACAGACAGACAGACAGACAGACAGACAGACAGACAGACAGACAGACAGACAGACAGACCAAATTTTTTCCGTCGAAGGTCCTCAAGAAAGACTATAGTCATTAAAAGAAGAGAAAAGTAAGCCCGTAACTGTATCTTAGGGGGAGGACACCTCAACAGTAGCTCACGAGGGACGGGGGTAAGGAGGGATTAAAATGATAGGATTAAAAGGTAGAGAGATAGAGGGAGGGGAAGAAGAGAGCGAGGCACAGGGACCGCAACATACGGAAGTAAGGAGAAGATAGGAAAGACGGACACGGTCGCAGGAGTCCGAGGACGGAGCACCACTAAGCGGGAGCTCTTGTCGGCGTCAGGAGATGGCGTAGGGCGAGCCAGTCGGCCAGAGCTGCGCTGTCGTCGGAGATCACGGGGGCACAGCCGCTCGGAACGAAACCCAGCGAGCGAGTCATAACATCGCACACAGCAGCTTCAGTACCATCTGTGCAACTTAGACCTTCTTTCCTCCTCGCTTAACAACATTTCTCTCTCACACACATACTCTTCTTTCCCTCCAAATAAAACCTCAATTCCAGGCCCGTTGTTCTCCCTCGTCGTTCTTTTCCTTTATCTCTTTTTTTAAATGCGAGTGCCTTTATATATAGAAAGCTTTCATGCGTTTGCAAAAAGAAACTGTTTTTCGGAACAAAAGTCATATCTTTGAAGGCTAGCATACAGACTGCCTGAGTTTGTTTTTCCCGCGGATACAAGCGATACGTTCATCTAGTGGGTCTCGCTGTAGTGAGTACAGTTTTCTGTGTACTTTCGTGAATGTGATGTAAATGAGATTGGCCTTTTTTTCTTAACTGCTATCAGCTTTCCATAGTATTTGGTATACTCTACTCGAATGTGACAAAACTGCTTGCTTAAATAATAGATCTTTACTTTATTAGGATAAAAGATATTTTGCTGCAAGAGCGGGTTGAAAGAATTCCAGAGTCTCTGCATGTCATAAACTAGCCAAACATTCCCCTCTATTTCTTTTATCGCCATGTGGTATTTATAAATAACAGTAAATGTCACTGCGCAAGCGGCAAGAGCATTTGTTACGCGTGTAGGACCGGTTTTGACAGCCTATCAGTTAGTTAGATGCAGCGATCGTCAGTCCTTTTTGAGCCTTGTGTATCAGCCCTGCTGACGAGCCCCGCCGCGGTGGTCTAGTGGCTAAGGTACGCGGCTGCTGACCCGCAGGTCGCGGGATCGAATCCCGGCTGCGGCGGCTGCATTTTCGATGGACGCGAAAATTCTGAGGCCCGTGTGGTCAGATTTTGGTGCACGTTAAAGAACCCCAGGTGTTCGAAATTTCCGGAGCCCTCCACTACGGCATCTCTCATAATCATATGGTGATTTGGGACGTTGAACCCTACATATCATCAACCCCTACAAGATCCCTCTACCCTTTCGACACCATCGAGCGTTGGGAGAGGGCTTTGGCCAGCTCCAATCTCGAGGCTCTACGAAGACTGGTCACAATGGCCCGGAAGGCTGCCTGAAACCAAGTCGTCGTGGATAAAACGCGCATCTACTAAGCTATATGTTCCATGTAAACATGTTTATCGCTCTTTATCGCTCTCTCTCGTTGTTATATTTTATGATTCTAGAGGGTATCCATTTATATTACGTTGAAGTATATCGTAGCATTTTCGCGCGCATAAACCACGTTATGACCACAGAGAACAACAAACGAAGAGTGAGGGGAAGGTGAAAGAACATTGGAATTATTTTCACCACCTTTACATATTTACTGGAGATGCAGTCGAAAACTGCATAGGCTTTTTGCATACCACTTGAAATTGAACCCTCGACATCGGTGCAGCAGCGTAACACCACCTAAAGCTACAGCCAATATGTCACGTTTTAGTCCAGCTTGCTGTAATCCTTTATAGCATGAAACTGTGTGAGTTGTCCTTATTTCTTTGCACTGTATACCCATTGTGAGTTTCAGTGAGCTATGGCTGATCTGAGAAGTCAGAAAGCTTAAAAGCAACCCAGTGAGTGAGTTAGAGTTTATTAGAAGGCAGAGAGGTCAGCCTGAGCTATAGTACGCTCTAGCCTGCTACTGTCTTCAGTGGATAAGGAAAGGGGGAAAAAGAGGGATGAAGGATGATGATGGCGACAAGAAAAGGTGGTGCGTATGTACAGTAGCCACTTTGCATATTACCTTACTATATCTATCCTCTATCCGACCCTTTTCCTCACCCCCGTACAGGGTAGCAAACCAGTTCGTCTAGGTTAACCTCCCTGTCTCTTCCTTTTAATTATTTCTCTCTCTCTCTCTTGCATATTACCTTACAGCTTATGATCCTGACATGTGCTTTTGATAAAGTCTAAAACAGCCCTTGTAACAGTCACTAACATTGTTTTGTCACACATTGCTGTCGAAATGTAGCTTTCATAAGTCGTGCTTGTCCTATTCTTGTCAACTAAGTTGGTCCTCCTTTGCAATCACAAAACACCATGTGGGTTAAAAGTTTCGTGCAATTGGCAGCGCTCACAATTCAGGCTGTCCGCATAGCTGATTAGGTTGACGTATATAGTGTCACGTGAAGGCAACATCCAGGTGAATCTGGTGCAGCACACTAGCTTGTCTTCGGCTGATTTTAGCCGGAAGGTCAAAAGTCATGTCGGGGTCAGTTTGTCGTAGATGCTACTTCCGACGATCTGTTCGCGACTACTAAGAGGCGTGCATTCGCACGTGAGCCATCTCAACGATGTGGGGACGTCACTTCACGAATGCGGTACTTGGACGTCCATGTGGACGTTGTATACTGCCGCTCTTGCAATCAAGTGACTACTTCTGTGTGTTAGGTCGAATGCTTGGGCAAATTTTAACGCCATAATGCGTAACATTGGCTGCTTCTTGAGCAATAACTGATGGCCTTAAGCGATAGTTTTGCATCGGACAGAATCGTGTATTTGCTCGGTACTTGGCTGTTCGCAAATTGTATAGCTTCCTGTATAGCCAGAAGTTCCGTAGCTGTCGAAAATGACCCGTGATCTCATTTGAACTGTCGGGAAATACTGAGTTGAGGGATCACTAAGGCCACAGCTGAGGTGGATGAATTAACAGATCCATTGAATGAGATGTGCACAGAGTCGCTGTATTGGTCAGTCAAAGGTACAAAGGTGAGTTGCTTGAGCACAACATAAGAAACATGCTATTTATTCGAAATTCCACGTATGTGAAGGAACACCGCTGGTTTGGTCAATGTCCACGGAGGCATGCCGAAGGTTACGGCTGATGCACAGTCTGGAGGCATATGTCTATGCGTATCGAGGCATCGTGAGTAGGTATAGCCTGGTCAGTCCACTTGTAGCGATAACAGCGGACGCTGTGCATGTCGGGTCAGCAGACGAAGGTGCACCCGAAGAGGCTCACAGCATGTCTACACCTGCGCATAGGTAGATACGAGACTCTTCTAAGCGGCCAAAGGTTAATTGATTGATTGGTAGTTGGGGTTTAACGTCCCAAAACCACCATACGATTATGAGAGATGCCGTAGTGGAGGGCTCCGAAAATTTTATCCACCTGGGGTTGTTTAAAACGTGCACCTAAATCTGAGCACACGGGCCTACAGCAAAGCGGCCAGAGGCTGACGTGCACCACGGCAATCCTAAGCATGTTCTCAGTGCTCGTGTTTGAAGGCTCTCGGAAGTACAAGGGCACGTTGCAAGCATGCTGGAAAGTACAAGTGTAAGCCCCACAAACAATGCCAAGCCCGAGCGGGGCTGCAGGGGCTTGGAAATAACTAATTAAGGGAATGAAGGTGTGTTGCTGTGCCTCCCCCTCCCCTCTCTCTTTGCTGACCACGAGCAATGTCGGGTGACATAACAGGGGGTTAACCTTTCTCAAAAAAATTTGTTTTTGCAGAACAAAATATTGTATCGTGGCTCCACGACCAACCGCATCCGAATCGTCTCAATGTTGATGAGCCGCCTTCTCCTACAATCACCTAAGCTGAAAGCCGTACCATGGACGGCTGCGAATGTTCACACACCTGGACTTCTGCAGAGACCTTTAATGTCGCAGAGTGTGGTAATGAAATTTTCTACTCTTACACGTCAATACACTCGCTTTCAATCACCGCTCATATCTGAGCGGAAAACTATACCAACGTCCCAATCGCCATTGTCAAAATGTGGGCAGCCCAACTGAAGGTGGTGCTTTTGATATTGTCACTTTACCTCGTTTTTTTTTTTGGGGGGGGGGGGGGGGGCTTGAGATACGAGCGGATTTTGTGAGCACTAAAGTGCATGCAAAGAATGAACTTACTTGGGTAATCATGAACAAGCTTTTCAAACAATATGAAGCATATGTCATCACATTTCAAATAAAGGACTTTGTGCCTCATGTTAAAATTTACCCATGCTTCGTGGTAGTTCCGTTTCTAGGACGCCAACATTTGTTTTGAGATCCTTCTGGGACGTCCTTTAGAACTCCTGCTAACCCGAAGGGAACTTCCTTTGCTCACTCGACCACCTTTATTTGATACACCGGGAAACGGAATCGTTGGTCAGCTGAAACAATAAGACAGGCGTCGTAGCTTCACCATGTTGTCTTTCTTTTCTTATTCTTGTCCCAGTCTCCAGACCATTATGAGACAGATGACGGTACTTACGTCTTTACTCGAGGATCGGTGCATGACGTGGCCAAGCAAATTCTTGCTGAGAGGGTAAGCAATCACTTTGTTGTGAGCACACAATTCATTCCACAACTAAAAAAAAAAGAAAGCGAGGGAACCATAATTTCAGTCGTCAAGTACAAAACGTGCCGAATGCCACACGAGCAAGTATGTTTATGCTCTGCCATAATGCGTACATCTTTGTGCGTAGTTCACAAGCTTATGAGCCTTTGTCACTCATGAGTCCTTCTTGATACGACCTTTAGAACAGAACATTGTCCTCTTGTTATATTATTCCCGTCTGTTAAGAAAGTTCTCCATATAAGACCTATTGCTTTCTGGGGAAGTCTTATTTTATCGGCAAGGGTGCAGCGAGGACGTTATTCCTGTTATTTCGGGAGTGTGTTGAGGTTCGGAAAGGAGTACGGGGAGTGGGGGATGGCCCCCTCCCCTTCACCCTCCACACACAATACCATAGTGGTGGGTGGAAGGGAAGGAAGCTCCAATTATTTTTTATATACGTTAAGGCGTGTGTTTTTGTATGCGCTTGTATATATACGTACAAACGGCAAAAGTTCAGTGGTGTGGTGGGTGCCGGGTTAAGCAACCCCAACGTCCGCTCCCCATGGCAACACATGCCAATCTTCAAAACAGCAGACAGTATTTGATTTTGTAGAAGCTTTTGAATGCGAAGCATTTCTTAGCGAACTTCGATGACGTTGAGCGTATCTATCTAGCCGTTTATGTTTGGATGTTATCGTGGTCACCCCATTAACTTGGCATGAACTAAAATTAGCATTGAAGGTAACATGGTTAGTCGAATATAACGCACTGTTCAAGACGTGAATAATGTCACGAACCCGTCGCGTACGTCTTCAAACACTTCCCGCCTGATGGTAGCACATACCCACGAGCGGGTGTGCGGCGCTGGTATACGGGTATGTGCCAAAGGTGACTGACACTTAGCATCTACCCAGGAACGACGAGAATACACATGAACAATTTTAACCTACGAGCGTTAAAAATTACTCGACATCGGTAGCGTCGACCCAACAAATCCAAAAAATAAATGCCAGGGTCCCAACTGCAATCCAACCCAAGCATTCTGCGTGGCAATGAAGCATTTTACCACAGATCTACGGCAAGTCTCGGGAACTACTTTCCAAATAGACGATAATCTTCGTGAAACGTCAATATTGGTTGAAGTGCTGCCTACCCGATTTTATGAAAACTACATATGTACTCTTTTGATACAGTCGTCAGGTTGGGCTACCGTCAATTGTGGTTAGTTGCCATGCGCTGAAGTTGATTTATGTAGCAGTGTCCAGACGAGCATCAGCGCTTCATATCACTTTCTGGTGTTGCTAATACGCATGTTCCCGTTGGCATCGTTGCGCAAGTGCAAAAAACTGGATATATAACCTTCTGCAACTCTTCAACATATGCCTGTGCGTGCAATATTTGTACATATAGTTAGCATCATTTCGTGACATGTCACTTAATAAGAAAATTGAAACACGGTCACCTTCGCTCCACATGCTGTGCATAACGTCGATTCCCAGGTACGTGGGATCTGCCGAATTTTTAATTGAAATTATGCAAATGCGCCATTCCATGCATTCGTTCGGTAATTAATTGATATCATTATTTTACTGTTATAGACAGTGTCTACGCGTTATTGGCCGATTCCTCCTTCGTGAGTGGGCCCCGTCAGGAACAGTTCGTCATCATAACCATAGGGTGGCGTCGTTTTTTATTATTAATTAAATAAAATCATACGTCACCCCTTTTCATTATGACTGGTGCAAAAAGAGATGGACGGCTTTGCTTATGTTTAAAACCTAATGGGTGGATACCAATGGTGTGAGATTGGTTGAAGCCCACAAAACTGTGATGAAATTTCTCAGCGTGCAGAGCAAGAAGCCTTCTTCGTTTGCGACGTGCGTGACATTGCCAAGAAGGTCGACCTCTGGCGACAGTGCCTTCCAAGAATCATGCCTTTCTATGGTGAGTCACTTCTCAAAGTGCTCCCTTGTGCGGACATGTTGATTTCTTTTTTTTACTATGTTCCGAAAGGTTTAGCCGATCCCACGTACCTCTAAAATCGGTGTCAAGGGGATGATCACAAGAGCACCCAGACGCAGGCGGCTGGCTAAATAACTAGATAGATAGATAGATAGATAGATAGATAGATAGATAGATAGATAGATAGATAGATAGATAGATAGATAGATAGACAGACAGACAGACAGACAGACAGACAGACAGACAGACAGACAGACAGACAGACAGACAGACAGACAGACAGACAGACAGACAGATAGATAGATAGATAGATAGATAGATAGATAGATAGATAGATAGATAGATATATAGATAGATAGATAGATAGATAGATAGATAGATAGATAGATAGATAGATAGATAGATAGATAGATAGATAGATAGATAGATAGATAGATAGATAGGTAGATAGATAGATAGATAGATAGATAGATAGATAGATAGATAGATAGATAGATAGATAGATAGATAGATAGATAGATAGATAGATAGATAGATAGATAGATAGATAGATAGATAGATAGATAGATAGATAGATAGATAGATAGATAGATAGATAGATAGATAGATAGATAGATAGATAGTGCCTCGCATTTCAGAATTAGTAGACTTTCTGAGCAGCGTAACACCTAAATAATTTTAGTAACTGTTGAGTCCGTGGCGCGTGACATTGCTGTTGAACTGCGACAGCTATTGTTTACATCAGTGGCATGCGCTGAACGTAAGCCAGAAGAGAACCAAGATGATGACATGTGGGGTTTAACGTCCCAAAACCACCATATGATTATGAGAGAGACCGTAGTGAAGGGCTCCGGAAATTTCGTCCACCTGCGGTTCTTTAACATGGACTCAAATCTGAGCACACGGGTCTACAGTACTTTCGCCTCCATCGAAAATATAGCCGCCACAGCCGCGATTCGATCTGCCGACCTACGGGTCAGCAGCCGAGTACCTTAGCCACTAGAACACCACCGCGGGGCAGAAGAGAACCAGGATACTTATCAGTAGTAAGAGGTGGTTGGCGTATTGCTTGCGCAAAAGCAAGGAGGCAGCCAAGAAGCTAACAACTTTTAAAAGTAGGAGGAGGAGGAAAGTTTAAGCGGAAAGACAGGGAGGTTAGCCAGTTCTTAGACCGGCTGGCTACCCTGTGCTGGGGAAAGGGGTGAGGGGAATGATAGATGTTAAAAAGAAATGTTGCGAAGAGAGGGAGAAATTACAAAAAAAAATGCGACAGAGGAAAGGCAACATCAAAGAGTATAAGACACTAAAGTTTGTCTCTGAGGCCAGTTGTCCGCAAAAAGCGCAGCAAAGCTTTCAAAGCCTTCTGGGCTGAGGATGGGCTTGGCCAATGACCCAGAATCCTTTGTTCCGACAAAGGCCGATTGTCTAGTCTATCCAGAGCTGCAGTGAGCTCTTGTCTTTGCACGTTGAAATGGGTGCACTCACACAGAAGGTGCGCGATGGTTTCTTCGCAACTGCAGTAAGTGCATGTAGGAGAGCTGGCCATCCCGATGAGATAAGAGTATGCGTTCGTGAAGGCCACTCCAAGCCACAGGCGGCATAGAAGAGTCTCCTCAGCTCGAGATATCCTTGGGGGAAGACGAAGCTGCAGATCGGGATCCAAGTTATGCAGGCGCGCGTTTGTGAAGTCTGTCGAGTTCCACTGTGCCAGTGTGAGGTCACGTGCAAGCGAACGAAGTCTTGTAGCTGCGTCGGTTCTTGAGAACGGGATGGCTGTGTATTGGGTACCATCGTGTGCAGATCTAGCGGCCTCATCTGCGCGGTCATTGCCATATATACCGCAATGGCCTGGTATCCACTGATACACAATGCTGTGCTGTTTTTCGGTTGCTTGGTGATGAAGGAGCCTTATTTCAGCTACTAACTGTTCATTAGGTCCATGGCGAAAGGGTGATATAAGACATTGAAGAGATGCCTTCGAGTCCGAGAAGATCGACCAAATTCCCGAAGGTTCTTTCACTATAAACTCCAGAGCTGCACGAATGGCTGCAAGTTCTGCAGCTGTCGACGACGTCAAATGCGAGGTCATGAATTTAATTGTGATATTCCTCGCGGGAATAACCACTGCCCCTGCAGAGCTTACTGAAGACACCGAGCCATCCGTGTAAATGTGAAGGCGTCCGTTGTGCTTCTCTTGCAGGAAAAGTAATGTTGCCTGTTTCAGGGCTAGATGCGACGATTTTTTTTTTAAAGTAGATCTACTTAGCCATAAAGCACAAAAAGTTCAGCTGAATGAAGGAAGAAAGTTTTCGAGGTCTAGTTTCTTTGTTGGACGCAACTTTAATGAACGCAACGAGAGTTATATTTAAACTAGGCTACGGATTTGCAGCATTGTTTTCTAAGCATTACAGTCGAGCAGATGTGGCGACAGGCCCAATAAGAAATCTAGTATTAGCATTCCAGGCCAATGCCCATTTCAACGGGAACGCTCATATTATCTATTCATTTATTCGTTTACGTGTTTTTGATGATAACCAGTCCTCTGAGCCTCACCAATGTCGAATCAACAAAAGTATCATGAAAACAATAAACAAACATTTGTCCCATCATACACTGGCATTTTCTTAACGAATGCGTAACTCCTGTACACATTTTGCGTAGGACGAGTGTAAAAGCCGCAACTTTCGTCAACCTGTGATTTCGTTCACAATGCAGCCACAACAAGAGTGTTTTAATTATTTCGCAACATGCTCCACATCCATCTTTTATTATGCAACACCACCAAAACCCCCCCCCCCCCCACGTGATGATAGTTATTTTGTATGTAATAGGACCCTCAACTGATAGCACGTCCATTGCTAAGTAGCGACCGAGTTTCCCATCAGGATGTCAACCACGGCTGATTGCTCATCAGCCTGAACAGCTTCCACCATGTCTGTACCTTGTGACATCGCACGAGCGTCGCATCGTTAAAATGAAGCTGTTGCTTGCCGGATCCGCATGCGGGCAGAAACAGTCAAAACCATGGTCAGCAACTGATGAACACCGCACTGCTGTAGCTCAATATGAGACACCTTTCTTTCTCTCTACGCAAACTTCTCGTTATGAGCACACTTGTCACCAAAACTAAAACCAAGTGGTTCAAACATCTTCTGATGCAAACATTTGACCTGAAAGGCTGTGCCACGTCTTCGGTTATTAGGTGTTTTATCACAAAAGTGTTTACGGCAGCGTCCACCACGGCTCCGCTGACGTACTTCCGTTGCGGATATGACGTTGTAAATTAAATTCTAATAAGTTGCAAAAAACAAACACGAAGAATAGGTTGCGTCGCGGGGCGTCAAACCAGCCACCTCTCTATTCGCAGCGCGCGGTACTAGCCGCTAAACTACGAAGCGTATGCTGTCAGAGAGGCTAACGGAAGGCTATTTATGTACATCGAATACCACTTGGCAGTTCTCTGAGCTTAGCAAATTCAGCGCGTTTTTGTCATCAGTAGCCAGATGGCGCGATGGTCTCGCGTTGGGTGCTCTCTCAAGGTTGTCGCCTCCATAGCGTTTGACGAGCGCCGGCAGAGTGACCTATAGTGCCACCCCCGCGGAGAGTGGGCTCCCCTGCACACGTGCTCATCATACTCGGAATTCGGGAGAGAACGAAGGTCACTTAACTCGCTGCCGCGGCCTCATTTACGAAACGAGCATGCTGCAGCCCACACACGAGGAAGTAAGAATTGTGACAGTTGCTCGCGCTAGTGCTGTGAATACTTATGCGTTCATTTCGGGAGTCTTTCTGTTTGAATAGCAAGCTTTAAGTGTCGATATGTGACAGCTGCCAGTGCGCGCATGTCTTGTATGGGCTCATTTCGTGCGTGCTTTCTGCTTCAGGTGTGCGCTGCAGGTTTCGAGCTGGTTGTTATTCATTGCGTCACTTTGCCATTTACTGCTGTAGAATGCATTCATTCCCTCGCCGTTGCGGCGAAACAATGCAGAAAAAATGCTGCCCTTCCTCTGCGAAGACACATCCCGGCTGCGGCGGCTGCATTTCCGATCAAGGTGGAAATGTTATAGGCCCATGTGCTCAGATTTGGGGGCACGTTAAAGAACCCCAGGTGGTCCAAATTTCCGGAGTCCTCCACTACGGCGTTTCTCATAATCATATGGTGGTTTTGAGACGTTAAACCCCAGATATCAATTAATCAATGTGTGAAGACGCGTTAATTTTCGTGCTAGTCCTATCTAAAGAGACATAGCCACTTTCTTTCCATAGTATACTGAACTGTCAATTACAATGCACTTATATGCACTATAACAGTGCAGCTGCAGTGTGAAATGGCAGAGAATAATGGTATATAACCATAATCAAATTCGTGTATAGGGTAGTAAAAAACGAAAACAGCAGCTGTCACAGTGAACTATTGCGTAAAAACAATGAGATCAAAAATGTAACACGCACTACAACTTCTCTGAAAAGGTAACGAAACGGCAACAAGGTGATACAACAGTACGTGATGTGTCTTTCAAATAGGCTTTTCTCGAACCGTCGAACCGTGCCAAAAAAAAAAGTTAAATATAAGCAAACTCCAAAAGCCATAACTGCCTTCGGTCAAGCGACCTATCACTGTCAGTGCTTCGGAATTCGTGCAAAAGCAGCCTAGGCATTTTCTGCACCGTTCTTACACTTTTACGTTGACTGCCGCAGACACCCTCGTCTTTCGTACTGTGACGACGACGAAGTGTCTCTTCATAGAACGCTTCTGCTTTCGGCTCCGAGCATTGTTATCAAGTTTTTCGCTTTTTACGGGAGACGCTGCTCCCTGCCCCAAGGCGACGGACGCGGAGTCATCCACTGGTCCGCCCAGCCAGAGGTCTGCTATGGCGAGCTCCTCGGTAAATCAGCGCGCCTGGCCCAGAACCAGTGAGGCCAACGGTGATAGTCACTGCATCATGGCTGTGGACATGGAGCCTTCTGCGGCTCTGTCCGACCATAGACCACCTTTGGCAAGCTCGTCGCGGAAACGAAGCACCTGTTCGAGCACCAGCGAGGACACGGAACTGTACTCGGCCACTGGCGACGACTCGTCGGATGACGACTTCGAGACCGTGAGAAGCAGGAAGGCCAAAAGAAGAAGTATCAAGTCGTCTTCACCAGCAGGGACATTAACGTCTCATTCAAAAGGAGAATGCTGGCCGCACACCATCCTCTTCATGCCCGAGGACTCCACCATCAACCTTCGAGCAGTAAACAGGCAAGCTCTCTCTATGTACTTTGAGGGGGTAGCACCAAACGACATTAAGGATATCCGGGTGAACACGCGGAAGAATATTCTAGCTGTGGACACAATGACTGCCAGCGCCATAGACAAGCTTCGCAGAGTATCAGATTTGGGAGGCATCAAAGTTCGACCGGTTATTCCAATGGACGGTGCCTGCACGGCGGGAGTAATCTACGACATTGATTTGGCCATAGCAAATTCGGACCTCCCAACTCTCATAAAACCAGCGAACGAAGGAGTTCTCATCGCGAATGTACTTCGCCTCGGAAACACCCGATGTGTAAAGATAATGTTCAAAGGAGATTCCATTCCGTCGCATGTCAAAGTGGGACACTTCCGACATCCTGTTCGACCATTTGTCCCTAAACCACTCCAGTGCCATAACTGCATGAAAATTGGTCACATCAAGAGTGTATGTACAAACACCACAGTATGCCCCCGATGCGCTGAGCCGCACACTGCAGACGCATGTCGGGCAACAAGTCTGAAGTGCAGAAACTGTGATGGTCCGCATGATGCTGCATCCAAGGAATGCCCTCGGATTAAGAAGGAAATCGCCATTATCAAACAAATGGTTAGGGACAATTCAACCCACAGAGAGGCTGCTGAAAGGGTACGGCGGCGACGTAGTCGCCGACGGAGGCGTGTAGGACAGAGTGTTGCGCATAACCCATTTCCTCCGAGCACGAGAGAAGTAGTAAACACGAAGCGAAATGAAGTGGAGAAGCTCACAGCTGCGGATGAGTGGCCTACGCTTCCGCGTACGCAGCCGGCAAAGGAGCCTCCTGCGAGGCCTCGCCGCCCTACACCTTCCACCGAGTCTACTTCCGTTGAGGATGTGTCAAGGGTCGATCGACAGATCATCCCGATGTTACGATCCCTCGTCGCTGTCATGGCAGACATACTAAGAAGCCTGGGAACTCCAACCGCTCGAAGCGGGTTACAGGTGTTGGACGCGCTGAGCCCAGTCCTCGCCTCCCTCGCGTAGAGTCATGGCAGGAGATCAACAATCGTTCCGCAAAGACGTCAGAGAAGCATCAGTCATCCAGTGGAACGCAAGAGGACTTAGATCACGGATTTCCGATTTTCGTCAGTACGTGTTTTCTAACCGTTTCCCAATCATCGTAATATGTGAACCGAAATTATCAAACCCGATCAGGCTATCCGGCTACGAATCAATCCCGTCCAAAACCCGAAACGAAAGCAGCAAGGTCATTGTGTATATTCGTCGGGAGCTTACCTACATCATTCAACCTGTGTCGCCTCATGATGAGAACCAATATATTTGCCTGACTGTGAAGCAGAAAACCCTCACCTTCACATTAATAGGTGTCTACTTATCTCCCTCAGCCCGTTTTGATTGCCAAAGACTGGATGACATTCTTTCGAGCGTCCCGGATCCGTGGATAATTATAGGGGACTTCAACGCCCACCACCCAATCTGGGGAAGTTCAAAAGTCAATACCACGGGCCGGAGGCTGGCTTCATTTGTATCGACTCATGAACTGTCTCTACTTAATGATGGGAGCCCTACATTTCTGCGAGGATTAACGTACAGCAGCTGTTTGGACTTGACGTTCGTGTCACGTCGCTTCGCCACAAGCGTTAAGTGGTTTTTAGACATCGAGACACATGGTAGCGATCACATCCCCAGTTATCTCACCATCGAAGGCTTTGCTAGCGACCACCCGCCGAAAACCGTACGGAGGATCGATCTTTCAGCATTCACAACCAACATTGAACACGCTTGTGAAAAAGGCTTAACCTCTGGCATTGAGCAAGCGATCAAACAAGCAGCGCAGAGTGCGATGCGCACGCTGGCATATTCTTCAAGGCCCTCAGAAACGGACATGGAGTTAGAGCGACTCCGTGCGATTCGTCGGCGTGCGGAGCGTAGATATCGACGCACAAAATCCATTCAAGATCTACGGATGGCCAGGCGCATGCAAAAGAAGATCCAGCGTCGTATAGACAAACTGGAGTTTCAACGGTGGGCGAAATTTTGCGCGAGTCTAGACCCTCGCAAACCGCTTTCTCAAATATGGCGAACCGTGCGAGGCCTACGCATATTTCCTCAACAACGTTTTCCGTTTAAAGCCTTGGCCCTTTTCCAAAATAGAAGGGATATCGAGGTAGCGGAAGACTTTTGTAGGAAGATTGCGGGCCCGCCAAATTGCACAGAAGCCCTTACTGCTGATTACACGCCACATTCACTGGACCCGCACCTGGACCTGCCTTTTTCAATGGAAGAACTAAATATGGCTCTTGCTTCATGCAATCGATCGTCATCGCCTGGGCCGGATGGCATATCATACCGCCTATTATGCAATCTCGGTGATCGAGCACGAAGTGCTTTGCTGGAAGTATTCAATGAGTCTTGGAGAGATGGAACGGTCCCCAGAGAGTGGAAAACAAGCCGGTTGGTTGCACTTCTCAAACCTGGAAAATCGCCTCTAGAGCTGACATCATACCGCCCAATAGCGCTGGCTAGTTGCGTAGGGAAGCTGATGGAGCGAATGATCCTTGCCAGACTCGAGTGGTTCCTAGAACGCCATAGAATATATCCAGACGCCATGGCCGGTTTTCGTCGTCTTCGGAGCTCCATTGACAATGTCATTGACCTGGTGACCTACGTACAACACCAGAAAATGAGCAGACGGTTATCTGTCGCACTATTTTTAGATGTCAAAGGAGCATATGACAATGTTTCTCATGAAGCCATACTTGACGCCCTCGAGTCAGTTGGTTTGGGTGGGCGAGTGTACCACTGGATCCAATGCTACCTACATATGAGATCATTGTTTATGCAAACTGATGATGGGCCGACTTCTGAACATTATACACACCGTGGTGTTCCTCAAGGTGGTGTATTGAGCCCCACACTGTTCAACCTGGTTCTGATCGGTCTCGTTGAACGCATACCAGATTCCGTGCAGATATCTCTCTATGCAGATGATATTTGTGCCTGGACATCAGGTGTAACACGTCCTCAGGTACGTGCGAGACTCCAGAAAGCAGCGAATTCAATATCGGCGTACCTTAGAGAACAAGGCCTCGAGATTTCTCCTGAGAAATCGGCGCTGGTCGCGTTCACGCGGAAGGCAATGACGTCATTTCCCATCACCATCGATGGACACAGTGTCTGCTACGCCAGGACCCACAGGTTTTTGGGGGTCACGATCGATCGAAATCTCTGCTGGAGTCCCCATGTGGCCACTCTAAAGAAGCGCCTAACGGCCATCGCACAACTTTTCAAGTTCCTCGGAGGCAAAACGTGGGGCACATCAGTGCACGCGATGTTGCATTTGTACAAAACGCTGTTTCTGGGGTACCTGCGGTATAGCTTGCCGGTTCTGACGAACGCTTGCAAAAGCAGTATACGCACAATAGAAAACGCCCAGGGCCAGGCACTCAGAGTTTGTCTTGGATTACCACGCTGTACATCAACAGCGGAAACCATCGCAATCGCCAAAGATCATCCGGCCACAGTGCACATTACTTTGGAGGTGCTTAGAGCTCATATTAGACACCTTGCTCGCGCCCCTGCCCACCACCTAGCTTCGCTTCCAGAAGATCGACCGAGTGCCTCCTTCTGTAAGAGAGTATTGACTTTCCGTGAGTGCCTTCCAACAGTCTACACGCCTCCGGAACGGATACTAACACCTCCTTGGTGCTTGGACCGACCAAAACTGCGCTTGACAGTGCCGGGGATTCGCAAGAAGGCGGAGCTCTCGGCGCCAGCTTTAAAGCAGATGATTCTACTCATGCTACACGAAGAATACAAAGATCATGTCAAACTTTACACGGATGGCTCGACAACTGTTGGAGGATCTGCAGGAGCTGTGATCTTCCCAGCAAGAGCCGAAACCATCCAGTTCAGAACGTCACACAAGACGACATCGACAGCCGTGGAGCTCGCGGCACTCCGCAGCGCACTCCGCAGGATTGACCAAGAGACACCACAAAAATGGAGCATTTTTACTGATTCGAAACCAGCTCTCCAATGTCTACACAATGCTCTACGTCGTGGACCTCAAGACCAATTGGCGCTCGAAATACGACAACTGTACCATCACCTAATAGACGAAGGACATGACATATCTTTTCAGTGGTTACCAGGCCATTGCGGCATCATCGGTAACGAACATGCCGACAATGCAGCTAAGAATGCTCACGAAAATGGAGTGATGGAACCTATTCCACTATCAAGAAGCGACGCAGCAGCAAAGATTAATACGCTTGCGCAGGATGTCGCAAGGTCTATGCGGAATACGCCCGGTTTTCTCCACACCCGTCTTCACCGCCTGGACCCATGCCTACGACTTACTATTCCATCTGGCCTACCCCGATCCGAGACGACCCTTCTCTGCCGTATGTGGCTTGGGGTGTCTTTCACGAACGCTTTTGCCTGCCGCATCGGAATGAGAGACAGCGCTACATGCGACCATTGCGACAATGACGAAACAATTGAACATATTTTATGTCAGTGCCCCCAGTACAGCTCTCAGCGACAGTCCCTCTCAGCAGTGTTTGCTCGCCTCGACGACCAGCCATTTTCTGAGCAGTCAATCTTGGAATGTCGGAAAGATCGAGCCTCACGCCAGAAAGCAACGAAGGCGCTGATGAAGTTTCTGCGAGCGACCCGCCTCGTTGAACGATTGTGACACTACTGTGTGCGAGTGTGTGTGTGTGTGTTTGTGCTTCTCTTCCTCCCTTTCCCCTTTTTTTTTCCCCTTACCCCTTCCCCAGTGCAGGGTAGCAAACCGGATATGTTTTCTGGTTAACCTCCCTGCCTTTCCGCATTAAATTTTCTCTCTCTCTCTCTCGTACTGTGACATAGCAGTTATTGTAGAGCACAGCGTTTGCACTAGCACACCTCGACCGTCGAGTTGACATTATGAGACTTTTTTTATTTACAGTGAACTCGAATACGTATCATCGCGATAAAAAAGTAAGTGCGATGCTATCGACTCTGTTTAAACTTACGTAAAAAGCAGCTGTGACATTTCCTGGGTCAATATTATCAGTGGTCACTGTTAAATGTCCAGGCATGATCTCAACTCCCACATATTGCTAGATTACTTGTCACGTAATAGCCAAAGAACATATTTTTTCTCACAAATTTGAGAAGAATTTGGTAATTAATCGATTGTTTGGCCGTCCCACGTTGTGTCTCATCAATGCGTTTGTCGCACTTCTTTTTACAATTCGAAAATTGCGTGCATTTATAATTGAATAATTGCATGCTGCTCGAGATGAATCTTAAGACAAAATCACCTTTTTGCAAGCTTCCCTGTGCAAGCTGTGTCTCGCAGCTATGCTTGTGACGGAATGTTGGTGGCGTGCTCCAGTTTATTTTGCGTATCAAGTGGCGTGATACGCAAATATAATAACAAGTGCATTCCACTGTCCTTCACCTGTCCTCTACGAGTGCACATGCCGTAGATGTAATTCTCATTGGATGGAGTGTAGGCCGTCCGATGGCATTCCAAATAGACATTAAAGCAGCGACCTTCGTGTAGTCGTTTGTTATAGAGAGTATTAAAAAATGACTGCGAGTAATGTTTAGCAATTTCAAGTAATTCAGAGTTTTTTAAGATCACGCAGAAATATTAGAGACGTTAAATTTGTATAGACGCAATAGCTTTCGCAACGAAGTCGTTTAGCATGCGGTAAGAAACCCTGTAAAAATTTTCCTCTGTGCTGTGTAGGAAATTATTATGAGTTGTAGCAGCACAAGACACAGTAAAGAGGTAAAGATAGATAGATATGGGAGAATTAACGCCCCAAGACCACCATATGATTATGAGAGAAGCCGTAGTAGAGGGCTCAGAAAATTTTGACACTTTGGGGTTCTTTAACGTACCCAAAATCTGAGCACACGAGCCTATAGCATTTTCACCTTCATCAAAAATGCAGCCGCCATGGACAGGATCTCATTCTGCGACCTGCGGGTCAGAAGCTGATTACCCTAGCGACTAGACCACCCCAGTGAGAGTAAAGAGTTAAGTACTTCTGATAATGTACTCTTGAAAGGACTACCTTTCTTCAGGGGATGAAAAATTCTTGAACGGGAGGTGGGCCTACAGAGCTGACTTTTCAAAACACAAAAAAGAACAGCACGATATTTCGACAAAGATTACTACTGTCCTGCCTTTTTCATCTTTGTGTGGTGTGTTAAAATATTGCGCTGTCTTTTTCCCTGTCATGAGCATGCACCAACTTGCTTTAGCCTCACCCTAACGTTTGAGCAAGTCATGTCGTCTTCTTAGAGGCAGTGCCGGCTGTCCCAGTTTCGTCGTCGTTGTCATTGTTGTTGTTGCTGTTGTTGTTGTTTTTGATGATGATAATGATGATGATGATAATAATATTGTTGTCCTCGTCGTCTTAACGAATACAATTTATACTCTTATCTCTTGCCGTCTCAACATCTCCCAGCCATCAAAGCCTGCCGAGACCCAATTGTCCTCAACGTTCTCAACAGTCATGGTGTCGGCTTCGACTGCTCTAACAAGGTAAGAGATGCCAACTGAAGTCTTATCCTTCTATCAGAATCTTTCGTGTAGCACACTAGAAATTTGTGGACCCTATGTAATTAGCATGTGTTTCATTTTCGACTTTTGGACGCGTGCAATCAGAACATTCGTGATTACGTTCAAAATATGCATCTTTTTCTGTTTAAACTGCTGTGGTCATACATTGATGTCTTGCGATATATTTGTATACAATGACCTTCATTACTAGGTATTTAGGTCTTGTAAATACCTAATATGCGTGAAAACGCGTGCATAATGTCCAGGAGATCACCACATTATTCATAAGCCTAATGAACACCATTAGTCGAAAAATATCTTTCAGGCCTTCTCGGCAACCCTTGCCGGTGGCATGACTTTACCCCGTTTTATAAAATATGAATATCCTTAAAAACAGCGCAAGTAAGAGCACGACAGAAACTAATAACGCGTATGAAACTGTAAGCATGATCGGCATGTACATGGGCAAGCCTTCGTCGACATTACCGAATGAAGAAATGCCGGTTTCACAGTTGTCGCTTCACAAATTTCTAAGCATGTTGTTATTACAGAGGTGAAGATGTATCGATTTCTTGATGTGCGTTTGTGTGTTGTTGCTCTAGTGTCTATTTTGAATCACCTCGTGATGTTTATCTTCGTAACGCGCTTGCGAAAGTAAAGGCTCGCACTTGAATGTTAACGTTGTCCGTGCGTGTCAATATTATCTGTCCCGATCCAGTTAAGGGGCACCAAGTTTACTATTTTTTGCATAGAAAGCCCTATTTAAAGCCTTACAATTATTTTTTTACGTTTATTTAATCAGGACAGCGTCCATATGGTTTCTAGTAAGTCTCTCAAAGCCTGGTATGATGAAGCCAGTATTTGAAGTGCGATTTCTCATTGGTCATTAAACGACAGGCAATGACTGAGGCTCACCGTTATCAGAGGTATACCTATTTAAATTACTCAAGTCTCTCGAATGGATGACGTATCGCTCATTCACAGTCACTCGGCGTGAAGGAGAAATGTGTAGTTAAAAAATCAGCGCCGCTTCGAACTAGTGGTGCCAAGATTCAAGAAAATGTGGTGCAGGCAGCTTTACTTAACATACAAGCCAAGCTACATATTGCCAGTTCAGACTAGACGTAGTCTGTAAACAAGTTTTCTCTCTCTCTGTCTCTCTCTCATACAAGAATAAGAAAAGGCAGCGAAGCCTGCGAAACCAATGTTGAGCCTATATAGGAAGCAAAGTCGAGGATTTCCATATCTATTTCTCTCCCTAGTTTTTCAACTATTTGTTTATCCATCTTTCTCTTTCTTTTTTTCTCTCTCTTACTCTGCTTCTTCTCTCCCTCTCTTTTTCTCTTTCTATTTTTGTTTCCTTCTCTCGTTCATACCAACGCTATCGTATGGTTGCCACAAATACTTGTTCTGCTTGCACGACTGGATAGTCGAGTGTTTACGACACTAGCCTTTGGGTGACGTAATCGCTCAGCGAGTTTCTTTTCTGCGCATTCCGTACTAACCAACCTTTTGTTTGAACAACTTCGCTGTTAGTAAAACCGTTCTGACCATTATATCATATAATGAAGTAGTGCACTTTTAAAGGGAAGAAAGGGAACAAGAAGAACAAGACACTCCGGTAGCGAGTGTCGTTCCCTCTTTGTCCTCGTCATATGTGCGTCACATGTGGTATAATGATGAGTGACCAGCTAGCCCAGCTCTCAAAATTATTTAAAATCATTCTGCTTACTTTGTGGAGCGTCGCGCCTTGTGAATTAAGACATCGCTGATTTGATTGATTGATTGATTGATTGATTGATTGATTTATATGTGGGATTTAACGTCCCAAAACCACCATATGATGATCAGAGACGCCGTAGTGAAGGGCTTCGGAAATTTCGACCACCAGGGGTTCTTTAACGTGCACCCAAGTCTGAGCACACGGGCCTACAACATTTCCGCCTCCATCGGAAATACAGCCGCCGCAGCCGGGTTTGATGACGCGACCTGCGGGTCAGAAGCCGAGTACCTTAGCCACTAGACTACCGCGGCGGGGCAGACATTGCTGAGTATCGGAGATTCTGGTTTTATGCAGCTTTATATTAAGCCATGCGGAGAACACGAAAATGCGGAAATCACCTTTTGACTGAAACTTGAAAAAAATATCCAGCGTTCAGCATTTTTCGGTAGCACATAGATACATCGTGATATTTCAGCGGTCATAATGCTTGGCTGCCGAGTCTCTGCCGCGGCGGCTGCATTTAAATGGGTGCCGAATGCTACAGGCCCCTCCACGTGTTTAAACTGAGTATACTTCAAACAAACTTAGGTGGTCGAAATTGCCGCAGCCCTCCACTGCGTCCTTAATAATCATATCATGCTTTTAAGGCATGATGTGATTACAACAATTGTCATGTTATTAATAACGCATAGCTCGTCGTTTATAGACATTGTTTTTGCATGAAAATTTCAACCAGCTTGCTAACTTCATCGTCGCAGCCTCGGTGCAAACATCTGGGTGGAAACGTTTGCGTACACAGCAATTACCTGTGCTGCAGCCATAATTCATTTAGCATAAACACCACCCTGAAAATAACGGCGAAAGTTTTGTAGTACAGGAGAATATAAGCAAGAGACTTTGGTGGTGGAGGGCGATATCACTCTGTGTAACACTGAAATAAATAGTCGTAAGACCATCCTACGCACCTCGACTGTTTATACCTTGACCCTTCGCTTTGAATTTTTAAAGTTATTTTTTTTATATTAAGACGTGACGCACTAGCTGGAGCAAGAAACCGGGAAACAGGTGTTTCATAACATAAACGTGCGAAGGCACCAGCATTTCGCTGATTTGGAATGTTAATTGTGATTCGTAAAGCCTAATATCAACCCTCGTGACAACAGCATGACAAATTGCTGACTTCGTCATAAAATGCTGCTAGAAAAATGCCATACGAAAAATGGCAAATGCGCTCGGTGGGATCTTCGCAAATGGAGGGGAGCTCATGAAAATAAATGTTGTTAATCATCCATATGTGACACGAAAGTAATGACAAAATGAACGCGAAGTTACAACGTGAGTTGAACGACCATCTCATTCCCATAGTAACTAGCTATTGTTGTGGGTGTATGGTTTCAAGTAGGGACGTGGCTGAAGCACATATTCGCTTTAAAAAGCCCGGTATATGCTATACTTAGGCTTTAGTTATGATACAGATTTGCCACTTATCGTGAATTGCCAATGACCATTATTATGAGTGAGCAGTTGCTCTCTTGATCCTCTTTTGCCCTTTCCCACAGCACTTGCGCCATTGTTTCCCGCAGACGATGCAATTACGCTGATGGGCGAGATCGTGAGCGCAGAGAGAGAGAGAAACAACGAAAGAGAGATGCAGAGAAGAGGGATGTCCGTCTGTCCATCCGTCCGTACACTCCTATCACACGAGAACACGCATCGGATGGACGGACGCTTCGCCTGACTCAATTTCATTCACTGCGTGAATGTGCTGTGAATTTCTTATTGTAACAGCGCCATCCATTCTCTTTAATCGTCAACTATACGAAAACCAGTAACGCCATCTATATTTATTATTTCCAAAGTCATATACACACAACATCTTGTTAGCACTTAATAACCTAGATGTGGCTGCATGCATATTGCATATGCACTCAGAAGGAAACGATTCTGAAGAGCTTCACCACTAAAATATCTGCTTAGTGATAAAATTTCTTGGTGAGGCGAGATTCGAACCCACTTATCCATGGTCTCAAGGCAAGCATGATAACTAATAGGCTACCGAGGCATGCAAGCAAAGCATATCTATGTATATTACAGTAATGCAAGGTGGTATGGAAAGGAATTGAGGGTGGGGATGACGACATATCTAAGCGTGGGGTCGGGAAGGTAAAGGGGGAAGGAAGAGGGTAAAACATTGCATACAAAGAAAGAGAAATAAAGACAGAGAGAAATAAGCAAATAGAAATAAACAGATATACAAAGAAATGAACAGAAAGCATAATTATATATACTATCGTATAATATAGTATAGTATTTTGTTGCATTGTAAACATAGTGCATAAAATTTACAGCTTCGCCGCAAAGGCGGAACAATGAACGTGATAGCAACAAATTGGAAGATCACGTGTAGAATGGCCACCAGATCAAAACGTGCCCCACATTTCTCACGCACTAATGACGCCCAAAATGTACTCAGAGGTACAGATGAACGAAAACACGAGTCTCAGTTGTCACTTCGCTGTGTCTGAAAAGCCGCCATTTTAGCAAAGGGAGACTGTGCAATGACTGCAGTGAACCTTGTGCACCCGGTATCTACAACCGAATCGTTCGGGAGAAAGCACAAGGCCAGGCAAAACGTATGATGTTCCCCACCGCGAGATAAGGGCGCGCGAGTGAGCGTCCACCCCCTCCTCTCCACAGAGCAAAGTATACGCATGGGAGATGAGAGCGCGCGCCACCGCGTCGCGACGATGGGGAGACGCTTGCTCATTGCGTCATCTTGCTTGTAACCCTGAAAACACGATATTTCACCCCGAGGTGCCTGTCACCAGCGGTAAGCAGTAGATATAAATAGATTGCCGTTTGAACATTGGAGGAGGCGTTCCTTCGTAGCTCAGTGATTAACGCCTCCTCATGCTTCAGAGGTCCCACGCTCGATTCTGCGCACCGGTGTCTTTTTCTCGATTATTTTTCTTTCTTGCGTTTTCATATATAGAGAAATATTTATACGGTAATTGACGTCGATGTCGATGCCGACGCCAGCGGCAAAATCCAGCCGAGAGAGTCCATATAATTTCTATTTCAACAATAATCTAGCTCACTACAATATAGCATGGTATAGGAGTGGGAAATAGAGGTTCGAGGGCCAAAGCTAGATGCACATCATCTCTGCTCTCACATATAGCTTTGGGCGAGGTAGTGCAAGCTGAACTATTTCTTTTTCTCCGATATTCTTTGCCGAGCTTTCGTATCCTCTCTTCAGGGTGAACTCAGCGCGGTGCTCAACATGGGTGTTGATCCGGATCGAATTGTGTACGCAAACACCATAAAGAGCGTCTCGGACCTTGAATTTGCTCAGCAAAACGGCGTTAGGCTCATGACATTCGACTCCGCGGAAGAGCTGACCAAGATCAAGGACAAACGTGCGAGGTACAGTGACTGTGTGCATTTTACAAAATGGTTGAGAAAACACCTGGGGGTACGTTTGAACTTCGCTTGCCAAAGTTGAACACGATAGTGTAATCGCGCCCATTTTAGATCGTATGCTCAATCACTAGACTTGCGCATTCGCGTCTCGGCAGACACTTCAATCATGCCACAAGAAAAAGAAAGTATGTAAGAGCGGAATTGGCTGTTTGAAGCTAAGCGAGAATACCTACTTGAACTATAGTTGCGAGACGAACACGACGCCAAGGTTATTTCCATCTTGCGCTTGAACTATGTATACCCACTGCGGGCCCGTAAGGCAGCACGCGCAGCGGCACGCTTTGTTTATGCTGCCGCTGATAATGATGATCAATTAGACCTCTGTGCTTTGTAATCGGTGAGCCACTAAACCAACCACTCGTTGCGCAATCGACGTGGTTTGACGGCCGTGATGGTATTTTACGTTTCTTCCATTCAATATTACAAGTGTTCACGACGCTCTTCACACCATGCACATAACACTCATGCAGTGTTTACTTGAGAGGTGATATCAAGCATGGGCTTGCTGCTGTGCCAGAGATTCTTCTTGCCACACTGGAGTTGGGAATGATATTTCCTGCTAAAACCAAACGTTTTTATTATCTCTCTCGAAATGTCACCCAAAGAGAACGCAGATTTTTCGCTCGCAACCAACGACGCCCACGTAGACACCGGGAGGAGGAGGAAGGAAGGAAGAAGGGAAGAAATGAAAGGCAGGGAGGTCAACCAGACGCACGTCCGGTTTGCTACCCTGCACTGGGGAAAGGAATGGGGGATTAAAGGAGAAGAGAGAGAGAAGTGAAGGGCAACGTGTGTGTTGATGTGCCCTTGTCCATTGCACGCTCATAAGCGGTCGCGTAGTCCGGTCGTCTTTAGAAAGCTTAGCAATGCCCGCGTCGCTTTGCTGGCCTGTGACGCGTAGAGCCATGAACCAAGGATCTTCTCTTCGGAAAAAAGTCTACTGTCTAGTGTCTCTAACGTTTCGCGTAGCGAATTGCGTTACGTTCACATGAACACAGTAGATGTTCTATTGTCTCGTCCGTGTCGCACGATTCACATCGGGAGCTATCCGACATTCCTATGCGAAAGAGGTACGCCTTCGTAAAAGCTACTCCTAACCACAGGCGGCACAGTAAAGTTGCATCCTGGCGGGAGAGGTCCGATAGAACTTGATGCTTTCTCGATGGGTCCAATTTGTGTAGGCGGCGGTTCCTGACACTGGGGTCACTCAGCCAAGTTTCCAACATAGCGTTAGCGAACGAGTAAAGGCCCCTTGCAGCGTCGGTTCTCGACAATGGAATTGGTGTGGTCTGGGCGTCCGCGTGGGCGGATCGGGCAGCATTATCAGCAAGGTCGTTAACAATACCACAATGTCCCGGTGACCACTGGAACACCACGTCATGTTCTTTCGATAAAACTTCGTGAATCACTTCTCTTATTTCATTCACTAGTTGTTCATGCTCCCTTTGTCGTAAAGCTGATTGCAAGCTCTGAAGGGATGCCTTGGAGTCGCAGAACACAGCCCATTTTTGAGGTCGGGCTTCCGCGATATAAAGTATAGCAGCACGTAAGGCGGCAAGCTCCGCTGCTGTGGATGTTGTCCTATGCGATAGTTTGAACATTATAGTGACCTGGTACGTCGGAATAACAACAGCTCCTGTGGAGCTGTCAGCCGAGACCAATCCATCGTTGTAAATGTGGGTCCTCTGGCCGTATTTTTCGTTGAGTAGTGCCAATGTCACCTGTCGTAGGACCACTGTTGAATGACGGCTCTTGTTCGTTATTCCCGGAAAAGTGAGGCACACTTGTGGTTGTTGTAGGCACCACGGAGGTGACGCTGGTATTGTTGCTAGAGTGAAGCCAAAAGGAAGGCATTCTCTATGAGAAGAAATAATCTTTGAAAACATCGCTTGTGGTCTTTGAAGTGGCAACACTGCAACATGGTGACCAGGAACTCAGCAGAGGTGTCTTATGTGGGCTCTCAATTTGTCAGTGGTGATGTATGTTTGAGTTGGATGCTCTCTTGCGATCATGATTGCCCCGTAGGTTGAGGTGCATCGCAGCAAGCCTAAGCACACGCGTAGCGCTTGTCCTTGCAGACTTTCGAGGGTGCGGATGTTCGTCTTGCACGTACTTGCCAGTAACTGCAAGCTGCAGCGCAAAAATCTGCCCTGTGTAGCTGCATCCTTGACCTCATCGATGTGCCCCAAGATTTTCCGCAGAGGAACCGCATTATATGGGCGATGGAAGTTAGCCTTCTCTTTAGGTATTTGCAGTGGGCACTCCACGGAAGGTCCTTGTCAATAATCACACCCAGGAAGCGATGGTTCGTTTGGTATGGAATATTTGATGCATTGATGGTAACGGGGTAATTTGTCATGGCTCTGCGAGTAAACGCAACCAATGCACATTTCTCCGTTGAGACGAAAAGACCTTGCTTGCGGAGATATGAGCATGTCAGTGTGGCAGCCAGCTGGACTCTTGCACGTACTTGTATACAAGCTACAGCCGAAGTCCATAGACAAATATCGTCAGCATATATGGGTATGAGCCTAGTATGGGGCAGAATTTCACGAAGACCTTCATCTCGAGGTTAAATAAAGTGGGACTTAATACGGTGCCCTGAGGGACGTCACGGGAGGTGTAGTAATTGATGGTAGGTCCATCTGTGGTTTGTACAAAAAAGGACCTTCTCTTGAAAAATCCTGGTTCCATTGGAACATCCTACCACCGATTCCGACAACTTCCAACGAGTCTAGGATTGCTTTATGTTTTACGTTATCATAAGCTCCTTTGACGTCGAGGAAGAGTGCCAGTGGTATGCGCTTGAGGCTCTTCTGTTGCTGGATAAATGTTGTGAGATCAATCACATTGTCAAGAGATGACCTACCTCGCCGAAAACCCGTCATGCAGTTTGGATATACGTTGTAGCGCTCGAGGTACCATTTTAGGCGTGTAGGTATCATCCTTTTCATGACTTTTCCTACGCAACTTGCGAGGGCAATAGGGCGAAATGATGTCAAATCAAATGGTGACTTTCCAGGTTTGAGTAGTGGCACAAGTCAACTTATCTTCCAATCCTGGGGAACAATGCCCGCCTGCCATGTGTGGTTGTAATAGCATAACAACTGTCTCCTAGCCTCCTGTTGAAGGTTGGCTAGAGCGGCGTAGGTGATGCCATCGGGTCCTGGTGAAGATGATCGTCGGGAAGCCGCTAAAGATGCGTCAAGTTCTTCTATAGTGAAAAGATTGTCCATTTTTTGAGATGCGAGTTTCGGGGATAATAATCTTAACGGTGCCAGCGGACAAGGCGGACACACCAGCGATTCGCGTACAAAACTCATTTGCACTTCAAGTTGGGTGTGGCCTAAATGTAGGGGTAAAGCCATAAAAGGATATCTTTGTTGGGGAGTCGAGCGCAGGCCACGAATAGGGCTCCAGATGCGTGACAACGGCTTTCGGGGATCCACCGGAATTTCTTCGAAACGAGCTTTCTAACGCTTTCGCGTTAAAATTATGTCCAATAAGAGAGCAGAAGTTTTCATTAGTGCCCAGTTAACGGTATTTTTTGGTTAATAGAGTCAAACCCGACTATATATAACTCCGGTAAATGAATTCTTTAGTTATATCGAACCAATTTATAACACAGCAATGCTTCACCGTCAGTGCATAGGAAAACCTGGGGCTACATCACGAAAAGAAAGACAAGGTGGGACCCTTGATAAATCAAAAATCGGGGGGCGCTCCAAAAGAAATATCCTCGTGAAAGGAGACCTTCCTGCGTGCACTTGGAAGAGCCAACAGTGGGACTTTAAAAGGGATGCCGCGCCGGTCGAGTAGAAGTCATCACCTGCTATTGCTTTCCCTCCCGATTCCTCATCATACAGCCACCGGCCTGTCACGGGTAGGTGCCGTCCAGCAACTACGCTCGCTTTTTTAAACCTGCTCTTCTCTGCAAAGCCAGCGGCAAGCAATGCAGTCGCATTCGGAACAAGGAAGCCTTACGTCGCCGCTGAGCACAACATCCCAAAGAAGCAGCCTAAGTGTGGTATTGGAAAACAAGGGGCTGACCTTGAGACAAATACAGGCGAGACGCGTACGGTGCCCAATGCCCATGAAATTATTTAGGTGTCATTTACACTGATACCATATTTTCCTATATATAACCCACCCTGCATCAAACCCCGCCTTGTCCACTAAACAGCGGAAAAATGCAAAATTCAAATGATATCCCTCGTATTTCGCTCAAGTTGTATTCCTTACATTACCATGAGCAGTGACGTCAACCTAACTCGCGCACCGAAATTCGCATTAGACTATAGACAAAGACAAAGTTGTAAATCGAGGTTGATATCTGCTGATTCAAATGTACATGCTTGTTATGCCGGCAGGCTGCTACTTCGAATAGAAGCCGATGAGACGGGTTCCCAGCATTCATTCAACTCCAAGTTTGGCTGTTCTTTCGATGAAGCGAAAAGAATCCTTCAAGAAGCACGAAACTGTGGAAGCAAAGTCGTTGGCCTATCGTAAGTATGGAATTTCATCAAATGTGTCAGAACTCTTCTTTACAATATTATACTCCCCTCATAAAGATGAGTGCTCGGCTTGTGACCCGATGGTCACAGGTTCGATCCCTGCTGCCGCGGTTACGTTTTGATGTATATGAATTGCTAGAGGCCCGTGCAATGAGGGACGTCAGCGCATGCTAAAACGAACCGAATGCTCGAAGTTTCCGGAACCCTCCGCTACGGGGTGCCTCATACCCATATGGTGCTTTCAGCACGAAATACCTTAAATATAATTATTAGTATGAAAATCATCAAAATTAGTCGATATTGGCCACGCGTACCGAAACGAAGTATAACTGAGGCATGGTTAACGTAAGAAACTCTTCTACATTGAGTTGCCCAAAAAAGGAGCTTTTATATCATTGCAATTGAATATTAATTAATTGTATATGTGTATGTAGTTCATCTTGTTTTTTCTTTTTTAATTATAACAATAAAAAGTAAAGGTGTTTCCACCGCCAAGTAACAGTGACAACAACTTCATTATTTTTTTATTTAAACAAATATGAAGAAATGAAAACTATATGGCTATTGACCCCGCAAAGGTGCTTGGGTTGCTTTCGACGTGTTGTAAAATGAAGAATGGCTTTTTGGGCTAGTTGGTTTGAATTCATAGTAATAAGGGCTGCAGCGCGAGCACGAATGTGCTAGAAGAAACAGACAAAGTCGAGGTACGGAAGGCAAAAGAGGACAACACGAGCGCTCGTGTTGTCCTCTTTTGCCTTCCGTACCTCGACTTTGTCTGTTTCTTCTAGCACATTAGTGTTGTAAAAAAGCTGCAGCACGCATTTCCCTGCATGTTTTTCTAGTACTTGACAAATCGAATTGTGCAGGCATCGCTCATTATCGGCGGGCTGCTTATCTGATTATTGTATGAGTATAAAAGAGCGAAACATCACGAACCAAAACCAAGGTTTCGAGATGCTCTCTATCGTGTTCAGTTATTCGTGTCTTACACTCTGAAACAATTGCGCATGTAATGTTTTCGTCTATAATTGAAACGCTAACGCATACACATGAATATCCGCAGTTTTGAGTGAAACATCAGTAACATTCAGTCACCAGCGCTTGACACCCCCCTCTCCACCCACCTGACTTAATTTGAGAAACATACGTCGACATCAGACGCTTCACCTGGTCTGCTCGTGCGTAACAGAATACAATGCCATTATTTCCTTGATTTGTATAGATTTCACGTTGGCTGCGCCTATCAGGACCCTGTGATCTTCGCACGCACAATCGAACGAGCGAAAGCAATATTTGACATGGCGTCGAGCATAGGCAACACGATGAGTGTTCTCGACGTTGGTGGCGGCTTTCCTGGAGGTTTGAGAATACGTGAAAAATTTCTTGAGGTAAACCACCATGTTTTTTTTTTCGTAATATCCTTTCTCTTAGCAAATGTTGCATTGATCGTTGGTCCTACTAAGCAGCCTCGGTGGTTTTCCATTCATCTACGTGCATTTGAAAAAGTCGGTGTTGTGTGGCTTTTATGCCACTATGGAGACTTTGGAAGTTATTAGTTGGATTGATTCTATAGGTTGAATTTGTGACTTCTATAAGATGCATATGCACGTTCATGAAAGACCTGCTCATGATTGCGCATATACTCTGCGTGTTTATTATTTTGTTAGCTGGAAGCTTTAGTAATATTCGGCTTGGTAATGTGCTGGGCTGAAAAATAAATTATTTATTCAAGAAGGAACTTCTATTTCTAAAGAGCCTTTGCCACTTCCCTGTTTATGCTTTTTAAACTCAAGTGATGAAATATTGGCAGCAATAAGAAAATTTTGATGCTTCTCTTACAATAATTAAACGATCCTTCTACAGTGTGCAAATGCCCATTCTCAAATCAGACACTGTTTTTTTTTGTCAACATCTAATCAAGGCATGTGGTTTTGAACAGTTTCGCTTGGGATCTCGAAGAAGTTTTCTTGAGTGTGCTTTATCCTACCTATTGATTATTGATTTACCGATTGTATCGCTCAGTGGCTATTTTTTTTATTTTAACTTAGGTGTGCGAAGCTATACGCTTGGCTACAGATCTCCACTTCCCCGTGTCCAGTGGGGTGCAACTTCTTGCCGAGCCCGGACAGTTCTTCGTGACATCCGCCTATGCTCTCATCGTCCAAGTCATTGGAAAGAGGCACCGTGATGTTACAGCAGATGGTGAGTGAGCCACTCACAACGCGTGAGCAGTATCATTCGTAGGACGTCTTCTTGCTCACTCAGCACTGTATCCGTAGCACTACATGCGCTCTGTAATAAGTCACCTCTCGATGATCAATTCCGGGCCGTTTGTTATTGAGAAATGTGCATTAACACATGGTATGCCTAGCGCACATTCACGCAAAAGAGACTGTACTGTCCTTATCCAAAAAAGGCTTATCTTGCTAGACTTTGTGTATTATTACATATCTTTTCTAGATTAGACCTTGTTCTACTTCGTGTATTAGCCCGATTGCTCTCTAGCTTACACGACAGTTAGCCTCTGCCATCTGGCAAAGCAAAATGCAAAGCTAGCATTAAGCTGAGGGCATCTACACAGCGGGCATCACAGACACGAGACAAGCTTTTCCAGCTAGCGTGCAGGCATCAGTGAACGGTACTATTTATGTACTGTTGGCAACTATCTAGCTCAATTGGAAACATTTTAAATACACTGCTCGTCCCAGAAATTTCCGGCAGATGCCACGCAATGTCCAAGTCAGTTTCATTAGAAGCTGTATGCAGTTACAGCCCACACTCCTTTTTCTTTCTGCCTTTCACTTTAAGTTCAAAATTATGTGGTTGTTTCGCCAAATTAAAAATTCGGCAGATCCCACGTACCTGGGCATTGACGTTATGCGAAGCATGTGGAGGGAAGGTGACCTTGTTGCAGTTTTTTGTTGAGCGACACGTCATGAAATGACGCTAAATATATGTACAGATGTTGCTCGCACAGACATATGTTGTAGAATTGCAGATGTTTATATAACCAGTTGTTTGCGCTTGCACAGCGATATCGACTGAAACATGCGTATTAGCAACAACAGAAGCTGATATGAAGCACTGATGCTTGCGAATATGCTGGCCCTGGACACTGCTACATAAGTCAACTTCAGCGCATGGCACCTAACCACAACTGACGTTAACCCGATGAGACGGCTGTACTAAAGGAGTACATATGTATAGTTGAAAAAATTGGGTAGGCAGCACTGCAACCAGTTTTGGCGTTTCACGAAGATTAGCGTCTACTTGAAAAGTAGTTCCGAGACCTGGCGTAGCTCTGTGTTAGAATGCTTGACTGCCCCACAAAACGCTTGGGTTCGATTCCGGCGACCCTGAAATTTATTGTTTGCATTCGTCGGTGATCAAGGCAGCATATATGTCAGGTTGCTCTTAACACTGACGTTTATTTTATGTCTTCGTTGGGTCGACGCTACTGATGTCGAGTATTCCTTAATGCTCACGCTTTAAAACTGGCCATGTGTGTTCTCGCCATTCCTGGATAGATACTAAGTGTCAATCACCTGGGGCACATACCAGCGGTACATACCCGCCCATGGGTATGTGCCACTGTCTGGCGGGAATTGTTTGATGACGTACGTGACGGGATTTCGACATTATTCATGTATTGACTAGCACGTCATATTCGTCAAACCATCTTACCCTTTCATGGTAATTTTGGTTCACGCCGAGTTGAGGGAGTGACCACGAGAGCACCCGAACGTAAGCGACTAGATAGATAGATAGATAGATAGATAGATAGATAGATAGATAGATAGATAGATAGATAGATAGATAGATAACGCTCTAAGCCACCGAAGTTGGCTAAGAAATGCTTCGCATTTAAAAGTTAACGCTCAGCTCACTAAGCGGAGTTCGTGCTTGAACCACTGTTCATGAGGAGTGCATTTGGCACGATCGAGGCAGCAGATGATGCACATCCTCGTCGTCATAACTGCATGAGTCTTGCAGGTGGCACACGCTGGATACGGAATGAAATGTTATGTGCACATGCAGCTTTGAGTAGCAGGAGGCGATGCAAGAAAGTGTCATTACGTCATGTAAGAAGAGAGTATAGTGTGCTGTCAATATTGAAATCCACTGCTTTGTTACAATACAGATTGCGACGGGATTACACCTGTTAAACCTGTGTTTTCTGTTATGTAATAATCTCCGCACATCTCGCATAAGTAGGCTATATACAGCCGATATACAGCATTGATAGGCTGTACATTTAAGTCATTTCACACACTGTTTCTAAATTTACTGTTCTTTTTTCTTTAACGTAGGTGTGAAAAAAGTTCAGCAGGACGTGTTCATCAATGAATCCAGGGACAACTGCGTATCGCGGAATCTTTACGATTATTTGGACGTGAAGATCTGGCCATTACAGGTCGGCGTGCCATTGTACATTGTCATTTTGCTGCGTGAAAACCTGTCTTGTGCCTTCTTTTGCACAAAAGCTAATATTCAAACTTGAAGCAGCTAAACGCAAGCGCTATTTCCACTACAGTCGTGCTTTGAGCTTACAGTAAAGATAAAACAGTTTTGTTTGCACCAATCTCTAAGCATGTACACACAACTTAAGTACTCTGTTCATATGAAAGAAACAGATCAGTATAGCACTGCGTGTCTTCATTTTTTCACACCATCGTATTGATTGCGTCACGCTAAGAAAAAGCTGTGAAATAAAACATGGCAAAATGCATACATTTTAAAAACTGGTTGACATTAAGATTCGCTTCGTAAAAGGAAATCACGGTGTATAAAATGCTTCAGTTGTTTTAATGCAATAAAATGAAGTACATGTGCAAAAATACTGATCAAGAGTTACAGAATACGGAATGTGTTTTTATCTTTCTATCCAGTTTTTTTTTGTTCTTTGTGTTTTCATAAAAATTACTGCTATTTCTTCAATTGAACATCAGCACATCAATTCACAGGCACATTTAATAAACTAGACATGAACAGGCCTCTCCACTTTACAATTCGGTATTTTACTTGATGACCAAGTTACACCCCCCCCCCCAAAAAAAAGTAAAGCGATCAATGCATCATTCTCAAGACCCAGAATTGGCTGCCTTACGTTTTGTGAGATTGTAGAAAATTTTTAGAGGGTGAATAAACGCAGTTTCACAAGTTGTCATCGCTTATGTTATTGATTCAGCATATTTTCTCTGGTATGTCAGCTAGTGACGGCCTACTTCGGCCCCATTTATGCAACTGACTAATGCATGCAATTCCAGATTTACAGATATCTTAAACGAGTGTATTGCTGGGCTAGTTGGTTCATAGTCTTAAAAGTAGGAAGCACGAAATCGACGAGGAAGTGTTCCTTCCTGTCCTCGTCGATATTGCGCTTCCTGGTTTTAAGATTCACAGGTACACTGACGAAGCAGATGGCATCCAGCTTGAAAGTATGTAATACGGGGTTATCTGGTTGTAATGCACAAGGCTTGTAGGGTATTGTGAAAGACAGCTTCCTTTCTTCTTTCGTGTACTTTACAGTGCGACACAAGCTTTGCCCTTTATTACGACGGGAGGAGTAGAACCTCGCAATCACTGATTACTAGCGAACAAGAGACGAAGACATGTTCAGGTGTATTTCTATTTTATTCTCACACATGCAGGAACCTCTGGAAAGACCGTGTGGTGTCCCAACCACAGTGTGGGGCGGTACGTGTAATCCAGTGGACTGCATCGAGAGGAAGCCGCTTTTCCACGTAAATGTGGGCGAATGGTTGCTCATGGACAACATCGGGGCTTACTCCCTCAGCCGGGCGTCAGGCTTCAACGGCTTACCGTATCCGGCAGTGCACTACATCGCGCCGCAAGAAAACGTCAGCGCGCTCCTTGACATTTTGAACGTGTCTCCCCTGCGCAGCGGATACGGCCAGCCTGAGGGCGTGCTCAAGAGAAGTCTCCTGACACGGTGGCGATCTGAAGCCACGGGATGCGACGAACAGTCTAATCTGGCACCTGCAGCCGCCCTGCCTTGCTGAGTCGAGGTGCGAGTCTCTGTAGGGGAAAAGGGGGAAAAACAAACATTCGAATATATATATATATATATATATATATATATATATATATATATATATATATATATATATATATATATATATATATATATATATATATATATATATATATATATATATATATATGTATATATATGTATATATATATATATGTATATATATATATATATATATATATATATATATATATATATATATATATATATATATATATATATATATTATGAGACCACGTCCGGTACGGCAGCAACCAGGTTATCCTTTTTTAATCCAGACGCACGAGCCAGAGAGCCAGCCCGCGTGACATACGATGATGATCACTACAATGGTTTGGTCATACAGATGAAGATGAAGTACATAGTCAGCGCTCACACTATTTTCCCCCCTTCGCGAAAGAGGGCAGCAAGTTAGAAAGGGTTGGGACGCCGAATATATCGTTTCAGTCGAGAGACGTGGGCGATCTCGGTGTGGCGGCGACGACAATCAGAAGCCGCGTTGACAGGAGCAACGCGATAGTTGACTTCAGATGTTCGTTCCAGGACGGTGTATGGACCGAGATACCGGTGAAGGAATTTATCGCAGAGCCCAGGTACACGAACAGGTGTCCACAAAAGGACTTCGTCGCCTGGGCGGAACACAACAACTCGACGCTTCGCATCAAGGTCGTTTTTTCTCTTGTCCTGAATGGTAGTAGTGTTGGCACGGGCGATTTTACGGCAGCGGGCGACGCGAGCGGCGAACTCTTCCGGGAGAGATGAAGATGGATTGGAAGATGTGGACAAAAAGGTGGTGTCCAGAACAAAAGTCGGTACACGGCCATACACGAAAAAAAAGGGCTGAAATTCGTTGTACGCTGTATGGCAGTGTTATATGTGAACGTGACAAAAGGAAGTATTGTGTCCCAGTTTTTGTGATCTGGTTGCACGTACATAGAGATCATGTCGGACAAGGTTCGGTGGAAACGCTCAGTCAGACCATTAGTTTCTGGGTGATACGCTGATGTGGTCTTGTGGATGGTGTTAGAGGCCTTTAAAACTTCAGCAAGGACATGTGAAAGAAATGTCTTGCCACGGTCACTAAGGAGCACACGCGGTGCGTCATGTCGTAAAATAATGGCGCGAAGGAAAAAATCGGCTACTTCAGAGGTAGCACCAGATGAAAGAGCTGCCGTCTCCGCGTAGCGAGTAAGGTGGTCTACGGCAGTAACAATCCAGCGGTGACCGGCTGACGTAAGCGGAAGAGGTCCGTATAAGTCTATGCCCACAAATTCAAAGGGAGTGGACGGGCACGGCAGTGGTTGCAGTGGTCCTGCGGGAAGAGACGTGGTACGTTTTCGGTGCTGGCATTACGCGCAGGAAGCGACGTACTTGGCAACAGAAGTGGAGAGGCCAGGCCAAAAGCAGCGAGTCCTGAGGCAGTCGTAGGTCTTGTGGAACCCTAAGTGGCCAGCTGTCGCATCGTCATGAAACGCTTGTAGAACTTCCAGACGAAGTGAGCGAGGAATGACGGGAACCCATTGGTTACCGAGAGGATGGTAAATTTGCCGACATAATGTTCCCTCTTGAAGCTTGAAACGGGCAAGTTGTCGTCTTAGGCGGCTGTTTGGAGCACGCGATAAGCCAGTGAGCCGATCGATGATTGTGCGGCAGTAGGTATCGGCATGTTGGAGCGAGGCGAGATCTGTGGACGAAAGAAGGTCCGCCGAGGCAACTAACTGTTTCGAAGGAGCAGCCGTCTGTTTGGTCACTTTGGCGGGCGGTGACGAACAGATGGAAGGTGACACTTCGGCGCTCTGCGAGAGCGGGCAACGGGACAAAGCGTCGGCATCTTGGTGCTCTCGGCCCGACCTATATGTGACGCTGTAGTCATACTCTTGCAATCGTAGTACCCAACGGCCAAGGCGTCCCGACAAATTTTTGAGAGACGATAACCAACACAGAGCATGATGGTCAGTCACAATTGTGAAATGCCGGCCGTATAAGTAAGGACGAAACTTTTGTATGGACCACACGATGGCGAGACATTCTTGCTCAGTGATGCTGTAGTTTCGCTCAGCATGTGACAGAGTACGGCTCACGTAGGCCACGACTTGTTCTTCGGAAGCGTGGTTCCGCTGAAGAAGGACAGCACCGATGCCAAGTCCACTTGCGTCAGTGTGTAGCACAGTAGGTGCTGCAGGGTCGAAATGGCGAAGCACTGGCCGTGATGTGAGGCATCACTTGAGGGTGTGAAAAGCAGCTTCGCAGTCATCCGACCAGACAAAGGGTGCGCTCGTGGTCAGAAGTTTGTGCAGAGGAGCCGCAATAGTAGCGAAATCACGTACAAAGCGGCGGAAATACGAGGCTAAGCCAAGGAAGCTGCGGAGGTCTTTCTGTGTGGTTGGTGTAGGAAAGTGCAGCACCGCGGCAACCTTGTCGGGATCGGGCTCAACGCCATGTTTACTGACGACGTGACCTAATACCTTGATGCTGTGACTGGCAAACCGACACTTCTTAGTGTTGAGCTGGAGACCGGCCTTAGCTAAACACGTGAGGACTTCGTCAAGCCGTTCCAGGTGCTGTGAGAAGCTCGACGAAAAAATGACAATGTCGTCCAGGTAGCAAAGGCAGGTCTTCCATTTTAATCCCCGCAGTACCGTGTCTATCATCCGTTCGAATGTGGCTGGGGCATTGCACAGGCCGAAAGGCATTACATTGAATTCAAAGAGCCCATCTGGCGTAGCAAACGCAGTCTTCTCTTTATCAGACTCGTGCATTGGAATCTGCCAATAACCGGAGCGCAAGTCAAGACTTGAAAAGTACTCGGCACCTTGTAAAGTATCAAGAGCGTCGTCAATGCGAGGCATTGGGTAGACGTCCTTACGAGTGATTTTGTTGACTGATCTGTAATCAATGCAAAACCGTACCGAGCCATCCTTTTTTTTTCACTAGTACGACAGGAGAAGACCATGCGCTTGTCGAATGCCTGATGACGTTGCGCGCGAGCATGTCGTTGACTTGTTCTTCTATAAGCTTGCGCTCAGAAGCCGACACACGGTAAGGGCGGCGGCGAATCACACGGGATCCGTCGGTATCGATACGATGGGCGGTCACTGTTGTTTGACCCAGACCTTCGGAACAGACGTCAAAGCAAGTTTTGTGCTTCATTAATAACGCTAGCAAGGCATCCGTTTGCGTTGGGTTGAGATGTTCACACAAAGTGGCCTTGAGAGCAGGAAATGCATCTTCCGCTGGCATACACTTTGAGGATGACGAAGCAGATGAACCAGTGACGACACAAAGCGGTGCTTCTTCGGTAATGCTGGCAACAGTGGTCCCCTCAGGCAAAAGAAGTGGTTCTGGCGTCGTGTTGCAGGCCGTGATGCTTGCATAACCACGGGAGAACCGCACTAAACAAGATGCGATGGTTATCCCTCGAAAAATGCAGCGCTGGCAAGGAGCAACCACAGCGTCACCATCTAGAATGTCACGTGACTTGATCGTAAGGACACGTTCTCGTCCGGGAGGCAGTAGGAAATCCGCAGCTGTCACAAGGTTGGGCGACGAAAGGTCGGCAGCAGAAGAAAGCTCAGTGTCCGTAATACGAATGAGGGGCCGACCAATATATATATATATATATATATATATATATATATATATATATATATATGCAGGCATGGTGGTAGAGTGGCCGTAGCGTTGCATATAGTCTAGTAGATCCTCCGTGAGCAGTCACAACGTGGTTTATTTCGACGTTTCGGCCTAGAGTCTGGCCTTCATCATCTGATGAAGGCCAGACTCTAGGCCGAAACGTCGAAATAAACCATGTTGTGACTGCTCACGGAGGATCTACTATACTATATATATATATATATATATATATATATATATATATATATATATATATATATATATATATATATATATACACTGCTTTTTCTTTCTTTCTCTTCTAAAACAGTCCAGGCTAGAGAATCTCTTTCTTCGGCTCGGCATACTGTTAACCGCATAAGAGACACAAGCTGGAAGTCCCAAACACGAGAACTACGTGCGTGTCCCCAGACATGGCAGTTTGTCACTGAAGGTCAAGTAGCAATTGCACAGCGAGGATTCCAGCTCAACCTAAGTGTATTGATTGATTTGGGGGGTTTAACGTCGCAAAACCACCATATGATTATGAGAGACGCCGTAGTAGAGGACTCTGGAAATTTGGACCACCTGGGGTTCTCTAACGTGCGCCCAAATCTGAGCACACGGGCCTACAACATTTCCGCCTCCATCAGAAATGCAGCCACCGCAGCCGGGAATCGAACCCGCGACCTGCGGGTCAGCAGCCGAGTACCTTAGCCACTAGACCACCGCGGCGGGGCCTCAACCTAAGTGTAATGAAGGTTGAATCAGGGGCTACATTCAGTTATAGTTAGCGCGCTGTGGAGTCCGGCTGCTCCGCCTGAGTTATCTAAGTTCATCGTCACTGCAGCACCCGCGTTTCGAGTCTTGCCAACACCAAGAACGCCGCTCAGCTTATCTATGCGTTAAGGAGACTCGGGTCATTAATACTAACATTGCGTCTCCCACCGTAACCACTATGACGTGCTTTGTAAGCACATTGTTATAGTTAAGGTTAAACTATGTTTATTTGCAGGGCGAGGTTGACCTCTAGGCAATGATGGCGTTGGCTGGCAGCCCAACTCACGTCGTCGTCTTATACTTCTTGCTCGCCTCATACCCATTGCTATATGAAAATATTGGCAGAATAATATCCTAAAGTTTATTCTTACGTAATATTTCCATTTATGAAGAGTCCTTTTGGGCTGCTTCAACATTCCCGAGTGCAATGGCGCAATCGTGCATTGCTTACCAGCCAACTTCAAAACTTGAGTGAATATAAGCTGACTACCATGGCTTTCAGTTTCATTGATTTTCGTAACTGATTGCAATATTCATGCGTGTTTTTCACAACATCATGTCGAACTTGAATAAGTAAGTAAAACCTAAAGTGCACTCTCACTGACTTGCAATTACTCCCGTGCACTGTTGCATGCTCACATTCACAAAAGAGCTTCTTTTTCAACGAGTTGGAGCTTAGTTTGCTGCTTAGGTATGCTTGAGTGTGGCGCGCCGTACCTGTCATAAAAAAGGAGGAAAGAATAACAAAGAAGTGACGCGCCACTCTACATCATGCTCCTTTTCGCGAACTTTACTTTGCGCGACTGTCAAACATATCTACGCAGTCACGTACACAACATCATGCCCAACACAAAGCGTCTTTTAATAAAGAGCACGACATTAATTAGGGTGGCGTAACCGGTCATTATACGTGTATAGAGAGACGCTGGGTGGGGGGGGGGGGGGGTATAAAAACTGCACCGACCTACTTTTAGTGCAATTGTTGCAAAGTTTCCTGTGGCGTGTGATCAAAGACACATATATAGCATATTGCGGCGCAGTGTTTCCAACCATTCTATTTGTTGCAGGTGTTGAACTATGCGCCGAGCGAGTCAAAGGTTAATTATGCTACTACTTTCATTTTAGGAGCGAAGCTCCTTAGGCCCATTCCCCGCCGTCGCCACCAAAGCTCCCCGCCACAGCGACGCACGCACCCCTCTCCCTCGTTTCTCGTCTCCGCCCTGTTCCCTCAAACCAGCAAACACGCGAAACCATCACTTCGCCCTGTCGTCTTCAACTCCATGGCATTTTAGGAGTTCGGCTCCATCCAACGGCTCGTCTGTCGCCTGGGCTAACTCGCGCTGCGCTATGCTCGCCGCACACTATACTCGCTCAGTCGTTCCCTGCACCAAGCGCAGCAGATGCTCTGTCCACCCCTTCGTGAAAGCGAGCAGTGAGATCAGGCGCATGATTGTTAGTGTCCCACTTCTAAGGAGCTTCTTACATGAAACAATCGCTAGTTTTTGCGAATCGGTTCCCTTTACGTGCTGTTAAGAAACTTCACACATGTAACGCGACTTGTTTAAAAGAGCGCGCAGCAACAAGATGCGGTATTTTTTCACCCACCAACAGCCGCACCTGAGGATGTTACCACGACGAACGATGGCACGTGTTCGACCAATTGAGCGGCTGCCTCTCACGCCATCTTCGTGTTTTTGCCACACTAGTTGTAAGACCACGTGACAATATACTCGCGAGCATTGCGTCCTGCCTAAAGAATTGCATATTGTGTGAGAACTCCCATTTGCCCGGAGTTGTGACGCATAACAATAATTTTTTTTCCGTTGCTCTCTTTCACTCTCTCTGTGTGAGCCCTGACACTTTACTGCAATGAATTGTGCTCACTACTCACCCCCCGTGCTCCACCGCGGTGTTCTAGTGGCTGAGGTACTCGGCTGCTGACTCGCAGGTCGCGGGTTCGAATCCCGGCTGCGGCGGCTGCATTTCCGATTGAGGCGGAAATGTTGTAGGCTCGTGAGCTCAGATTTGGGTGCACGTTAAAGAACCCCCGGTGGTCAAAATTTCCGGAGCCCTCCACTATGGCGTCTCTCATAATCATAGGGTGGGTGTGGGACGTTAAACCCCACAAATCGATCAATGATTACTCACCCCCCGTGGTGGTGTATGAATTACGGTGATCTACTGCAAACCAGAAAGTCGCGAGGTCGAGTCCCGGCCGTGGCGGTCGCATTTCGGTGAACGCTACATGCTGAGGCCCATGGGCTTAAATTTGGGCGCACGTAAAAGCACCACATAGAGTAAATTCTTCAAATATAGATGGTGGTTGTGCGACGTAAAAAGTCTTTAGCCGAGCGTTAACAGTACGCTCATATCGGCGCATGCTAGTGATTTACACACGAACACTTAGATAGAACTGCTCCGCCGTGGGGGTCCAGTGGCTAACGTACTCGGCTGCTAACCCGCAGGTCACGGGATCAAATTCCTGCTGCGGCGGCTGCATTTCCGATGGAGGCGGAAATGTTGTAAGCCCGTGTGCTGAGATTTGGGAGCACGTTAAAGAACCCCAGATGGTCGAAATTTCCGGAGCCCTCCACTACGGTGTCTCTCATAATCATATGGTGGTTTTGGGACGTTAAACCGCATATATCAATCAATTAGATGGAACTGCCGTCCACGTGCGCAGAGTGATCGTGCAAGCAGTGAACCTCCCTCTCCGCTTTGAACCGAACTGAGCGAAGCGTGAATTTGCGTCCACTTGGTTTTGCCGCCTTTTTGCAGCCAAGCTGGCCGTGCCTCAGCAAGAAGCGCTCGTCAAAAACATGAAATATATGCAGTTCCATACACTGCTTTGGGGCGCTACATCTGTGTCAGGTTTTGCGTAAACGGTGCTTAGCTAAATGTTTTTATTATTACCGGGTCACTACACGAAGCAGTGACATATTCATGAACCACGCTTTAGGAAAAAGGATTTCTTTCTAAGCACCTGGGTATTTGTGCCTACAAAAGTAAACTAAAAACCGAGCAGTACAGATGAAACGGAGAGGTAACATTGAGCCTTTAGCTACAATTAGCAGCGGAACGGACGTTGCACACCTGTGAGGCAGTTGCACGGTGCGTGCGAAGGGCGCGTCGTACTGTCGTGAGTTCGCAGCGGGAACATCGCTCGCACGATTAACTTGACATCGGCATTTCATTTCCGCTAGAGGTTGATGTGCTTGTTCGCTGTTCATTATGACAACGCTGTGACCCCATTGTGCTGCGCATATATATAGTGTACATGCGTTGTTTTTCCAATGCGCTGGAATTTGCACTGTCACTTCACGAAAAAAAAAACTGCGTAATCTGACGTCTTCTCTGACCTCGTTTTCAAATGTTTAAATGTGAAAACACGCGCCTATGTTATAAAAGCAGGTTTTTTGTAAACAGGTTGTCTGAAATTTAGATGCCTAGCAAGATTATTTCTGTTAAGAGCAGATATAGTTCTCGCGGTAAATGAAGCATAAAAAAACAATGGAAATAGTTTGACTTGAAAAACGTCGGTGCAGATTAAAATGCCGATTATTGCAACTAAATAAGAATTTAGCTAGAGAACCGGTTTGAAGCGATACAACTGCGCCAGCAGCAATGGTAACACCCTTGTGCCAGCGTTTCGTGAAGGCTAGTGAAGCAGCAATATCTTAAATAAGGAATTTCATTTTAAGAAGTACTTTACTGCTGGTCAACCAAATATAGTTAACAGAAACTGACTTCTTTCCATGTTTGACTACAACGACTCAAAGGCGGAAGCCATGTGGTGTGGCTATTTTAACATGAACTTTGCCGACTTCGAGCGACAACTGATTTCCAATCACGCATGAATTGTCACTCATTATATTTCACTTACTTAATACCACAATAATCTCTTGACTTTATACAATTATTGTCGTGTAAATAGCTATAATTATATACGCCACGTTTATAAGCCTCTGTTGACCTACACCTCACATTATTCGCATTGATAATTGTGATTTGTAAACGCAGTGAAGCTTTCAATCTCTTCCACTCTCCTAGGCTAGTAACGTAAAAAGCATTACGTGAACGTCGATTCTTCGTATAAGCTATAGAGCATTTTAGTCTCTCTGGCATTCTGTTATGTCTTGTAATTTGCGTGAGCCGGAATACCAGGTGAAAACTGCGCATGTGCGTGCTCACAAGCATATGGCCGCACTCAACCAAAGGTTGCCATTCACCGCGAGTCTCTGAAGTAGTCAGCGTGCGCTTCGTAGCTGGTTAAATATGAACTATTGCTCATATTTGCTTTAGTGTCATGTCTTTAAGCTTCGACAGCAAAGTGTTCGTGTTGATTCCACGTTGTTTACAGGATTTATATAAGAAACGCTATTGGATTTATTGAACTAACTTTAATTATTGCGGGTGGAAACTGTACATCTCCGCGCCCGAAAAGCATGGCTGCACCTATACATGGTTGCCGTTGCTAACGATACAAATGAAGCAATTTAATTCGGTCGATATGTGGGGTTTAACGTCCCAAAACCACCATTTATGGTTATGAGATGCGCCGTAGTGGAGGGCTCCACCAATTCCTACCACCTATGGTTCTTTAGCGTGTGCCAAAATCTGAGCACACAAGCCTACATTATCTTCACCTCCATCGAGAATGCAGCAGCCGCCGCAGCCGGGATTCAATCCCGTGACCTGCGGGCCAGCAGCCGAGTACTTTATTCGCTAGACCAGCGCGGCGGGGCTTACCTACAATCTACCATCGACACATGTTTAATAAACTATCACACAGTGCATGCCTACGGCGGAACCAACACTAAGTCAATTACCACTATAGGTTCCTCAAAGGCATTTTTTTAAGTACCAGGGCTTAGCCGTCGGTAGACCAAAACTTTACAAACAGTCTGGAGATTATGGCGAGTCGATTCGCAAAAAGCACGACTGCTGCGTCATGTTTTCATTTCCGTTAACAGCACCCCACTTTACGCTTGCCTTTCATCCGCAGGTTGTCCTGGACACGTAATTCGTGCTTCACCATCAGCTTCTAAAGCTTTTTCTAAAGACGGTTACAACACCGTTTGGTAGGCGCGACACAGCTCTTAAAAACGCTGCAAACGAAAGTATGTAGCAATAAACAGCTCCCGTACGGGCTGCAACAGCCGATTACGTAAATGTGATATGCCGGCTCAAAATAAATGTTTCTTATGTGGAAATACATGAGCACACAAGGTAGAAGGAAGGAAGCACTTGACAGGAAAGAGCGTCTTTCCTGTCAAGCGCTTTCTTCCTTCTACCTTGTGCGCTCATATATTTTCACATTATGTTGTACCAACTGGCCCAGCATTCCGCTTTATTGAAATTCACTTTTTCTACAACGGGTTCTTTCCTGTCCAACCTACCTCTCCAAGAGAATGAGCATCTTTCCTGTCAATCACTTCCTTCCTTCTACCTTGTGCGCTCATATATTTTCGCATTATGTTGTACCAACTGTCCCAGCATTCCACTTTATTGAAATGTTTCTGAGTCGAATGTTCTGCCAAATACACTTTTATTTCAGTGCGTCGATATAATAGGCTAACTGCCTACCGCGTCGAGATACGCTTGCGCAATTTGAACACACTTACCTGTAACCATATGACGTACGATGAATGGCACTTGTCTGGAAATGCACAACTGTATCCCCCAAAAGCAGATGTTTGGACGTCATAAACGTATTTCGCATGTAACTGCTCCTGACAGCTTCTGTATCTTCAATAGCACACTCTCTCGAAGGTACCTATCCATGCACACCACAGCGCTGAAGCCGTAGCGGAGAAATGTTATTGCTGCCCGCCCGCTGCGTCACAGTGCAGTGAAATGCCCCTGTCTTCGCTAGTATATTGCCCGTTCAAAGGTTTTTACAAAACGACGCACATCGATCAAAAGCAAGCTGCCGTCGTAGCATCTAATGACGTTCATCATGCGTCTCAGCGTGGCCTCGTATACACTTCGCGGTAGCGTTGTAAGACTAATTGATTGATTGATTGATTTGTGGGGTTTAACGTCCCAAAACCACTATTTGATTATGAGAAACGCCGTAGTGGAGGGCTCCGGAAATTTCGACCACCTGGGGTTCTTTAACGTGCACCCAAATCTGAGCACACGGGCCTACAACATTTCCGCCTCCATCGGAAATGCAGCCGCCGCAGCCGGGAATCGAACCCGCGACCTGCGGGACAGCAGCCGAGTACCTTAGCCACTAGACCACCGCGGCGGGGCAACGTTGTAAGACTAAGCGTTTCTCATCCAGCTCGCCAGGGCGGCAGACCGGGCAAACTTTAGGTGCACCACCTTGCCAGCGCTGGTTTAACCCACTATTTCTAACAAACACCTTCAAGCACTGGCATTGGTTGATGTTATGTTATCTGATTACCGCGCATCTGATCTTGGTTCATTCGAGGATTCTCAGTATTTATAAAAGAGAAGCATATTTTTAACCAAATACACTTTGAGCACTTCTGTCTATATCTAGCTACACCTCTTGCCACTTACGTCTAGCGGCCCTCGTGTTCTCATCCTTAATCTTAAGTTATATGGGCTAAGATCAAAATAAAAAGACAGGAAGTTATGACGAACATGGCTATCAGTTGATGACACGAATGACGTGATAATGCTGACGTGGGCATCACGAAACCTTTTCCTCCAGTCACGTGTCGCATATATGCGGGTACCACGGGCTGCAGTCAGAATTCCAGCAGAAATTCAGCACTGGGCATTCTGCGAGGCCGTCTGATCTTAAAACAAAGCCATGCCAGGAGTTGAAACTGCTTTGGAAAAGGATCCTATGCAGGCGTAATGGCATTGCAACGTGAATTGTGGCTGTATTGCTATCTAATTTAGGGCCATAACCATTGCATAAGTGCGTATGTGATAAGGGTGTGAATGTCAGTGTAGCTTTAATTATGGTTTCAGTGATTGCTCCACTTTTATAACAGTGTAATAAATATCACGCATGTATTCTTATGACTGAGCAAGTTATGTGCAAAGATCGCTCAAACCTGGTCATATAAGCTAATAAATGGTGTGTATGATATTCACATCGTCGCAACGTAGCGAGCACATCGTTTCAATAAAACTGACTAGAGCCTGTGTTTTGGTATGAGCGCTAACGTTACCTCATACTAAAAGTTACCCCATGAACGTAGCGAAGTCAACGTACCAGGTAAGTCCATGATGTGCGCACTGCTCAGTTTGCAAAAAAACACTTCCATCTATGCAGCAACGCTTGACTCGAAGCCAAGAAGTGCAGCATAGTCAGTTACTCGCTGACTGGTTTGTATGAAACCAGCTCCCTTAATGCGTGGAATCTGAGCAATTTTTTTTATTTGCATCTATCTTGAATCTTCGGTGACGGACAACGCTCATTTTTCTCTCACAACAAAACAAGCCGCCTCCGATGCCGACACCGACACCAGAAGTTCTGCGCAACGAGCTGTTCAACGCTGTCGCGTTAAAAGTATATATGTCTTGAACCGCCACAATTCATAATACTATGGAGGTATGCAACATCCATGAATACATATATGCAACCATTCACATCTAACTAATAACATAGAAATGTGGTAACAGTCGTAAGGGTTTTTTTTTTTTAGTAAGAATTTACTCGGCTGAAACAAGCATCAATCCTGCAGGGAAACATTGCAATAAATACTAGAGTGGCTGAGAGTTTACTTATTTATTTAGAAGGGCGGTAACCGTAAATTGCATTTCGTGCCGCCTTCACCATGGGGTACCGTATACGTTGCCGGCAGTCAGCTAGGTAGTCGTCCGCCTCCAGCGACCACACAAAAACGCCGCCAAGCTTGTTCTTCTTCATCCACTCGACCTACGACGAGCGTAAAGACAACACTGAATGGGTATGTAATCAGCAGCAGCATGCTTACGTCAACTACAAAACGAACACCTCTCCCGTTGATTTGCGATTTGAACTTTTCTCTTCGCACGCAAGTTTCTTTTTTTTTTTTTGCGTCATACCGTCTAACCCACTCCCGTTACTGTTTGCATCTTTCTTTCCACGGTATTTATACTTTTATTTTAAAAGACAACCGGCTGTCCATGACCTTAACAAGTGATCTTCACGACTCCGTTTTTCTTGTAATACCAACGAATATATCAAGTACTCCTGTTTATTCTCCGATTCCCCCTCCTGCTTCTCTACATTTCTTAATGTTAATAGGCTGATCGTCTTACAAATCACTTGCCACATTTTTTTTTTTCAAATGCCTCAAGAAGATGCTCAGTTACAACAATTTGTCGCAGACCTCACGGGTTTTCTACCTTCTTTCGTTGCCATGAAGGATGGAAGGAAGGAAGGAAGGAAGGAAGGAAGGAAGGAAGGAAGGAAGGAAGGAAGGAAGGAAGGAAGGAAGGAAGGAAGGAAGGAAGGAAGGAAGGAAGGAAGGACAACAAGAGAGAAGGAGGGAGGTTAGCCAGGCATTTGCCCGGTTTGCTACCCTACGCTGGGAGATCGGGAAAGGGGAGTATAAGGATGAGAGAGAGAGAGGAAAGAGAAGGGAAAGCGAGGAGAACATTGCCATTACTTGTGCTGACGCGTATGCAGCAGTAGTACTGAGCATAAGTCAAAGGCTTTCACATAGGTGTGATGGAAGCTACACAAAGAACTAAGGGGCGTGGAATGGCAATGTCATATTGAAAAAAAAATGCTTCGTCAAGGAACATCATGAACCTGAGTGCGCGTCGGAAAACGAGATCACTCTCCCCTACATGGTTTCAGGTGTGCAAGTGTGGCGGCTGTGTTAATTCAACATTCTACATATTAGGTGCCGTGTTAGTACGTGGCCACCCCACGTGGCCGCTCAATGTCAAGAAGCGCATCTCACCGAAACACATCTCTAGGTTCATGTCAGCTATTGGACAGTATACCGCCTGGCACCCAACCTGGCACTCACCCTCTGAGGAGAGTGAAGACTATCCTCAATGTTAACGGAGGGTGGCTAAAAATGTGGCCACTTCACGCTCCGCTATAGCATAGACACGCCTTGCCAAGCATAACTACAATATTTGGCTGACCTACACACAGCTGCGTCTCTCTTCCGCCGTATGCACTTCCTAACCCGGCACTATGAGTGGTGTTTCCGAAGCCCTTAATTAACGACACGAATGTGCTCGTTATGTGAACAGCGTTACGTTACATGCATGTTGCGCTTGCGGCTGGAGAGTGAACCAATGCGTTGGCTCCTATCTTGCTCATCCTTTTTTCTTGGTCGATTAGTGAGGCACTGTGGCTATAACGCGCTGCTCTTTCCTACTCCGTGTACGTATATACTGTGGTGACGCAACGATGAGAATTTTCTTCGGAACGTATGCAAAGTAAATGTGCGTCCTGAGTGCCTTTCAAAAATGCTTACATCTACTTAACAAAACATTTTTTTTTCTGGTCTCTCTTACGGTGGCAATTTTCATGACGCATGGCACACATACATTGTACTCTCTTCAACAAAGGTGGACGAATTTGGAGAAAATAAAGATAGGAGGAGACAACGTGTAAAAATTAGAAAAGCAAATAAATAACGCGAATGCGGAGATCAACATAAGTAGTACCTAATTCGGAACAAGTATTTATACACGCCCGGTGAAATCAGTATGCTGATGCTTTTCGACTTAGCACTGATCAGTGAAAACAGAACTCATCTTCTCCAATTCAATGACAAAAGGAGGAAGGAAGGACAGAAATGGGGATGTGATGAAAAGGACCAAGTTCGACATCTATGCAGTTGTATGGAAGTCCATACTCAGTATCAACTCGGCCTGTTTAGGCGCAATGCAACTCGGCCATCACGACATTCTGTCGCACTGCGGTACATACCTTGTATTTAACGCTTTCTTTGTCCTCGTAACTAACCCACTGATCCCCGTAGTGGATGAAGGGAGTCGCCGCAAAGCTCACCCACTGCCTTTTCCAGTGAAAGTATGCGACCCGTCGGCATGTCTGAAAAAAAATGTGAGCGGGTCGATAGCATGTGATCTTGGTATCGCAGTAACATCGCAATGACACTCAATATTGCTTTCTTTGCAGTGATTAGTATATTCAGTTCAACATTCTTCGACCTCATGCGTTAGGTTCTGTTTGTCCTACAAAGTTTCAATATAAATGACCCCTTTTTCAACAACAACGACAGCAGAAAACAACTGTGCAGGAGACATATTTTTCAACGATAAAAGGTGCAGTGCAGATTGATCCTCCTTGTGTAAACTTATTTTTTCCTGGGCATACTCCGCCTCCATTACTAAAAAGTGTCCTTCGCGCAATTCATTTCAAAGGATCTTGTTACAATCGCACAGTGCGAGCGTCTATGTTTAGCTTTACTTACCTGATAATATACAATACCAGTAATCATATTGGTTACGAAAGTCAAGGTCGCCGCCTCTCCTTAGGTATACTATACGAAGTACATTTACAATATGCCCTGGATTCCCTGATGAAAGCCATACTCCATGTCCTATGTCCCGTGTGACTGTCCTCAAGGCAGCGCCTTCTTTTGTTTAGCTGTGTCTATTTTCGCTCAATGCCCGTATACAATACTCTGACAAGCTAGGTTTTCCTTCAACACAGTTTATACTACGGGTCTTCTGTCTTATACCGCGTAAAGAACGCATTTGGGCCTCCTCACCTCTATATAGCTCATATACCCGTCGGTCTGGGTGAAGTTTGCTCCATAACCAAGTGGGTGGGAGCTGTCGAGCCTCTGGTCGACGCCAAAGTTATTCTTGTTCGCAAGTGTGTACGAGCGTCCGTACGTGGCGATTCCCATGACTAGCTGGTTCTTCTGTAACCCAGCTTTGGTCCAGTGATATACGCAGCCTTCCTGCACAAACAAAGGCGATAACGGCAACTTGCGTAAAATCCACGCAGATGAAGGATTACCGAGATCAGAGGCAAGATAAAGCTGAGCAAACGGTAGAACAGCAAGAAGGGTTTCGAAGGCGATCATATGGCGGCCTCATTTAACGTAATCGATGATGACTTATCCTTTTTTGAGTGAGTGAAATGGAATTAGACTAGACTTATCACCTGAAATTTAGAAAACTAGTTTGGTCAGCTTCCTTTCACAGTTTTTACGAATATTTCATTAAGTTTTCGTGGTTTTATTATGCGCTTCATATGCAAAAAATTGGTTAATTATTAACATATTAACAGAAGTTCACTCTAATTCCGTAAAAATTATTTCTGGCATTATGCACATTTGGCTCGTGTACGTTCAAAAGTATGGTCACATAGATCTTGTTGAATAATTGAGAAACCACCGTCCCAGAGTCACGTTGGGATTATGTGGTCCGTGATATTGAAGAATGGCGGATTTATTAAACCAACTTTGGAGTTCAATGCGCTATGCACCCAGAAAACACTCCCCAAATACTTGATCCTGAATTGAAGCTGTTCTTAAAGTATGGAATCCTTGGCTAGTGGTTCTAACGCACTTGTAGATGCGTTTATTTCTGTGTTTTGAGTTTGTTGCGAATGAAAGAATGGACCATTGAAAGAATGGACCTTCATGACCCGATTCGTATTCTCGAGCCTAAAAATTTGAATGTAGTTATGCGTAGCTGCTAATTTGATAAACTTAATACATTCAGTTAAGCTACATTGCTGTGAACACAGTGACCAAGTAAACGCCTGTCCTGTCCTTTTCATTGGCCTCCCCGTCGGCATGATACTTCATCAAAGCTAATAGCGTATTGATATTCTGTAAGTTTGGAGGAAGTGATACGAACAATGATTGTGGTTATTTATGTCCCATAACTATTATAAGATCCCGAGAACGTAGTTTATTAAAACCAACTAGAGGGAACTCTGGCACTGCGATCGTTCAGCGACCATGGATACAATGGGTAGTACGCAAATTTGCCTAGTCTTGCCTAATCTTCCTACTTGGGTGCTCTGGAAGCACTTGTAACTTTGCTTATTGCAGTGTTTTAATTTTGTTTTTAATAAAAAAACGAACCATTGTGAACTTCGTGACCCGATTGGTATCCATGCACCTAAAATGCTCAAGGTTGTGAAGCGTAACTACTAAACCTTTGCTGAAATTTGTATTGCTGCGAAGAAGATTCGGGTCATACAAAGCCAAACGGACCCGAAAGAACGAGGACTAAGCAAGACTATTGGCAAATATGTGTATTATCCATCATTCCCATGCGCGCTGAAGCACCGTGCGTTGCATCTGCCATAGACACTATAGCGCCAGAGTTCCCTTTCCTGTATTGCAGGTAGGTATAAGAACTTTCTTTTTTCTTTGCAAAAAAAAACGGGAAATGTGAAAGAGAGGAGGAGAGGTTGCTACGCTCGGTAGTACACTGCGATTCTCTCTGCGCAAACCAGGATGGTTTCCTGGGCGTCGGGTTTCAAGGCGTGCAAAGCAGCCTCCTACTGTTCCTCGTTTCTTAATACTTGTTGGAGGGACGAAGAAGGGGAATGCTTAGGACATTCCCTCATGATATTATTAGGATATGTTGCTTTCTTTGCGGAGCAATATTTACAGGAGGAGGACGGGTACAGAGAGGGGTACATGAGGGGAAGAGGTTGAGGGGAGGGAAAGGTGCGAGTCTGTAGCTGATGCCCCAGTACTTCGTGTCTGCGTGATGATCTCGACATTAGCGGCGGTAAGGTTAAACGGTCGAGGCGGTAGTGGTTGCATATGTCGTGAAATGTTAGAAGGCAATCTCGCACGGCAAACAGTGCCGTTGGCGAAACGGAGTTCGGCTCCTCCCACGCCTGCGCCCGGACCGTCAATCTTGGGGCACTGGCGTGAGCCGCCTTTGTTACTGGCAAGGCCCGCGTGCGCGTGAGTCCATATTGAAGCGATGTATTGCTGCGGAGGATTTGTCAGCGGATGGGAGATGGCTGTTTTGGACACCTGACCCGCTCAAAAATTGTAGATGGCCGATTTTGAGTCGCTGATAATAAGTAATAATCTGGAACTATAGGGTCGAGAGCAGTGGCTTCTCCTTCCGCCTTCTAAGAAAATAAAACTTTCTGATGCCGACGGACGTCGTAGTTGAGTGTTCCGGAAATTTCTACCACCCTTCATTCTTGGACCAGTACCTAGATCAAAATACGCAGGTCTGTAGGGACTTACTTTAGCGACCTCTGAAAACGATAAAAAAAGGGGGTAGGTTATATCACTAACGCAAATGCTCTCTTTCTATTTCTTTATAGTAGTGCAGAGGAACAACAGCATTCTTTTCCCCTGTTTTCAATGGGCATCGACCAAACATTGTGTTGTGTAATTATTGAAGCTATGGTGTAACGCTCGCAATCAAATGTCTACTGCTCGCTAGTTACTTACCGTGTCGATGTGCGTGCGCTTTTCGTTTTCGTATTGTAAGATTCCACTGGTGATCCTCGTTCGTGTCAAGTCATCCAACTTGTAGTCAAATGTCATCAGAAAAAAGTAGTCTATCAAGCTGAAAAGAGAAACAAAGCAGAGTGATTTCGAAAACGACTGCGTTGCGTTATCACACTCAGACACACACACACAAAAGAAATGCAATCGAAAAACTTCACTCGCGCTCTGAAAACTATACACGCCGAGAAATTCAGCCCAGATATACAAGTCTGAGCAACTGCTTTCTTTTCTTACGAACGCACTCATGTTAGTCCTCCTCTATTTGATGCGGCTCGGGGTGGCCCCGCAATAAGTTTAGAGTTCCAGTTACGTTAATACGAGGAGAAACCCAGATGGGCCCTTCGGAAGTAGACATTGACTATAGCAAAACTATGCCAGGTGTCCTCGCTTGAAAGTCAAAAGGGCCACAATAAGGAACAAAGGGAGAATATGAAATAGATTCTGAACCAGGATTCTTTTAAGTATTCACAGAATGACACATGTATCGGTCTTTATTGCCTCGCGAATTCATTGCTGCAAAAATTATTTTCAGTCCGTCACGAACGAGAAGAGTCGCGGAGACCTGTCACGTAATTTTAGTGCCTTCCCTCTTTTTTCGCCTCGACGAGGACATCGCAAGCTTCACAGAGGAGACGACGAGGAGGCAGGACAATACGTTAGTGCGCGTCATAACTCGTTCGCCCCCACTCGTGGTGCGATTCCTGCGTGTGCTAGTGATGCTACTGCGTAATTGTAGCACGAAATTCAGTACGCTACCTCACGGCGCTTCGACATGGGGCGCCGGAGTGTTAATTAAAACCTCGTCATTAGCAAATATAAGCATAATTACCGGCCCAGTTTATATTTATTTACATGGTCACACTTGGAATCACGACAGGCCGGCAGCTGCATCGTCAGCAGGGTCTCTTGATGGAGGAACACCGTCCGTAGTTTCTGTCGGAAAAAAGAGTGCGCTTAACGCTATAGTCAATGCACGGCAGTCATCATGTTAAAATTTGATGTCAGCACCGTGTGCTATCAAGCTTGTTGCATCGGGAAGGCGCCCGCGCGCTTTGCACAGTGCTCGAGGGGAGCACTGTGCAAAGCACGCGGGCGTTTGGTTCGTGTTTCAAGCTGTACTCACAAGTTGTCAGTACAGCCAGTCACCTATACTCTTTCACAGTTATTAAAAAGTGTAGAAAACGAATAGAACATTGGGTAGACATTCGGATAGTCTTACACCAGCTCAAATTACCTTAGATTATCTGAAAAGTGTTTCAATAGTGTGTCAATTTCTCCGTTACCAACTATCCAGCTTTAATGCCGGTATTTGTAACTGCCGCTTCTACGTTAGCACTGAAAGAGTTAAGGTAAGGCTGAAAGCACGCTGCAGTATTCGAAGAAGAGGTCACGTGCGTTATATAAAGCAAGCTCGAAACTTCCCCGCTCCATAAAATGGCATGATTGGCCGCCTGCCGACTCCATCCTGCTAAAACCGTTTGTCTTTATGGGTTGGTGAGAGCTCGATACAGTAGAAATGTAGTGGTACGTGTACCTGTGCAGGAGTGTACACTTTGCAATAGCTGTGTATTTAAAATATATGTTTACTGAAATTAAAACAAGCAGCATTAGATTAACGTTGAGCACTATACGTTTCTATGGCTACTTAACAAAAAAATTCTTTTGGGGAGGAAAGCATGCAAACTTGCTTAGGTTTGCGCAAAGATAAAGCATAAACAAAACTGAAAAAAAAGGTTGCGATTTCACGTAGAACCCAGTACTAATTTACTTTCTATCAGTGGCAAAGCCTCATAGCTGACTCAAACTTACAGAAAATGACGACATCAAGGCAACTGTGACACTCTTGCATATTCTGCACAGGATAGTGAGGACAGTATTAGTATTTAGTCCCCAATGTTTACTGCCTTGCAGGGGTAAACTTGACCCCTTAACAAAACCTGGGTTGCCGTTGCGTATATTAGAAAATGGGCCAGAATTCAAGCTAAAAGATGTCAAAGTCACCGTGCCATTTATCTTTAGTGCCAAATTTGTAGCCAATGAGAAGAAAAGTGGTATTTATAATATTTTTTATTATTGTACAGTAATAACAATATTGAATATAAATGGACATGGAAATAAGAGCCTCACTCGATCCCTCAAATTTTTCCTCAATCCATATGTAAGTACAAAAACTATTCGTTCATTCATTTACCACAAAGCTAAGAGCATTACAGATAAAACAAGGATAAAACACAAAGATAAACGCAAAGGCGTAATATAATGAGTAAAACAAAAAACAATGAACAGTCTTCTAATAGACTACACTTGCGCAATGGTGGTTGGCACCTCGAGAAAATGAACATTGTCGCCACTTGATTAGTAGGAAAAATGATTCCTTTCTTTCGCTTCGGACGGTAGAAAAGCTATGGGTTTTACAAAATTCAATACCTACCTCACAGGGATAACCAAAGCGATGTCACCTACAATAAAGTTATAAAAGATGTGCATGCGCTGGTATATCCTTTAAAAGTAAAATCAATCGGCAAAAAAACAGGGTCCTAAAGTAGCCAATTTGGCATAATGTATACCCCCCGACGGCACACCAGACGACGACGAAGTGATTCTCTCACAGAACGCTTGTGCCCGTGTCTCGTTATTCTCAATTTATTTTCCTGGAAATCCTGAGAGCTTCCGCTCCCTCCTTTCCGGTGATGCTTCAGGACACACCTGAGAATGTTCCAGGCGTGCAACCGTCGCGCTGGGCTTCGTCGTCCAGGAAGCGTAGCAACGCGCCGAGTGACACGGACAGCGAGGCAACCGATTTGTACTCGGACGGCTTTGAGTCATCGAATAATGACTTGACGGTCGTCATGAATCGATCTACAAAACGAAGACTGCTGCGGACGGCATCGTCGGCAAGTGTTTCCACCGTTAAGACTGCACCACAGCGGTGGCCACACACCATGCTGTTTATGCCCGAAGACCCTGCATCTAACTTGCGACTCCTCAACAGGCAAGTTCTTTCTGTGCTTCTCGAGGAAACCGCGCCGAATGAGATCAAAGACGTGAGGATCAATGCACGGAAGAATGTCCTTGCTGTAGACATTATGCACCGTAACGCACTGCAAAGCCTTCGGCACATAACAGAAATCGGCAACGTGAAAGTTCAGCCAATGGTCGCTACAGGTTGTAATGGCACTGTAGGCGTCATTTATGATGTGGATCTTTCCATCTCAGCTAATGACCTGCCAATACTAATAAAGCCAGCTACAGAAGGCACCCCCATCACGCACATTACCAGACTCGGCAACTCACGCTGCTTGAGGCTTGTGTTCGAGGGAGACAGCCTTCCCTCGTATGTCAAAGTTGGCCATGTTCGCCACTCAGTGCGTTCATACATACCGAAGCCACTGCAATGCTACAAGTGCTTCAAGATGGGACACGTAAAAGGTGTCTGTGAGAACAAAGTTGTGTGTCCGCGGTGTGCTGAGTCTCACTCAAAAGACTCCTGCGGTGCCACCGAGTTACGATGTCCAAACTGCCACGGCGCTCATGAGGCCTCATCCAATGATTGCCCGCGGGTGCGAAACGAGCACGCAGGTACTCAGGCGTATGGTGCGGGACAATTCAACGCACAGGGAATCTGTCGCTACACTACGCCGACGACGGCGCCGTGGGCGAAGACCATCACGGAAAAACTGCTCTACCGATAGAGAGATGTCATCCTCTATCAAAGAGACTGCCCCATAAACGCCGAGCTCACTGAAGACGGATACTGCAAAACAGAAGAAAGGGATAGCAGTCGCACTTTCCGAACAGTGTCCCTCACTTCATCGAAGTCAACCTACTTCGGAGCTGCATCAAATCCCGTCGCCCTCGACGACCCTTCAAAACAGTGATGCGATGAATGAAGATCAAGTAATAAGCTTGCTGCAATCGCTCATGAGTACCATGCGTATCCTACTGAGTAATATGAAGACTTCGGCTGCGCAGACTGCACTGCATGTGCTGGACACCCTGAGTCCGGTGCTTGCAGCTCTAAGGTAAAACCATGGCCAGCGAGGCACCATCGTTTCGAGCGGAAGTCAAGAAGGCATCTGTCTTTCAGTGTAACGCCAGAGGACTGAAGTCGCGCATGCCTGACTTTAGACAGTTTGTATTTGTGAACCGCTTCCCCATTATTGTAATTTGTGAACCCAACCTGTGTGCTTCAATCAAGCTGTCAGGATATGAGTGCTCTATGTCCTCCACTCACAGAGACTGCAGCAAAGTTATTGTATTCATTCGCCATGACCTCACTTACGTTCACCATAGAGTCTCACCTGATGAAGGGAATCAGTATGTTTGCCTTACTGTGAAGAAGAATAAGGTTGCTTTCACGATTATCGGAGCTTACTTATCTCAATCAAGCCGCCTTGACTGCGAGCGCTTACGCGGTATTCTGACATTGACTCCAAGGCCATGGGTGATCACTGGCGACTTCAATGCCCACCATTTCCTATGGGGAAGCTCCAGGGACAACTCTAGAGGAAGAAAATTGGTGTCCTTAGCCTCGGAGTATGAACTCTGCGTTTGTAACGATGGAAGCCCTACATATTTACGCGGATCAGCCTATAGCAGCTGCCTGGACCTTACATTGGTTTCTTGCTCACTAACCAGGAAAATGCACTGCTTTTCGGATCTGGAAACGTGGGGCAGCGACCGTATACCAACTTCCCTGAGTATAGAAGGTTTCACCAGCTGCAAGTCCTCAAGAGGCCTCAAATACACCGATTGGCCGAAATTCAAAATGTTAATGGAAGACTGCTGTACCGACGGCTCATCATATAACCTAGAGGACTCGATAAAGGATGTCCTGCAGAATACCACGCATACACATTTGACTAGTCACAAGCGCACCGATTTCGACATCGAGCTTGAGAAACTTCGCGCAATACGCTGTCGTGCAGAACGAAGGTAAGTGCACGGATGATTTGAGGCTGGCTAGACGCATTCAAAAGAAAATGCAGCGGTACATGGATAAACTGGCTAGGCGACGTTGGACATTTTTTTGTGAGTCGTTCGATCCACGAAAGCCCCTATCACTGATATGGCGAACTGTCCGGGGTCTTAGCACAACCTTGGGTCAGCGACACCCGTTTACATCTCTGGCACTTCACCTTCGTTGCAGAGAGATTGACGTCGAAGAATCTTTCTGTAGAAGAATTGCCGGTGATTCCAATTTCACAGTATCAAGAACGGGAACATTTGACAACCCACCGCCCTCACGTGATCCCCGTATGGAGTGCCAGTTTTCTATGGATGAGCTAGAGGCGGCACTGGCACTGTGCAGACGTTCTTCAGCACCCGGACCTGACGGCATTACCTACCGTGCCCGTTGTAATCTTGGAGACGTAGCTCGGAAGGCACTCTTACGCCTATAAAACGACTCCTGGCAGACTGGTACGGTTCCCCAAGCATGGAAGTCAAGTCGCTTCATTCCGCTTCTAAAGGCTGGTAAATCTCCTTTGGATATTGCCTCATACGGTCCTATTGCACTTGCCAGTTGTGTGGGAAAACGAAGGAATGAATGATTCTAACACGAATGGAGTGGTATTTAGAGCACTACGAAATCTATCCAGTATCCATGACCGGATTCAGGCGTGGCCATTCGTCAATCGACAACGTTGTTGATCTGGTGGCATATGTTCAACACCAGAAAGCCTGTAAGAGACTGTGCGCCACCCTGTTTCTAGACGTTAAGGGGCCTTACGACAATGTCACCCATGAAGCCATCCTTAGGGCTTTGGAAACAGTAGGTCTTGGTGGCAAGATATATATGTGGGTGTACAGCTACTTACAGCTGAGATCATTTTACGTGATGACAGCGAATGGCCCAACACCTGATTATTACAGCAGCCGAGGAGTTCTTCAGGGAGGAGTGCTAAGCCCTACACTTTTCAACCTAACTCTCATTGGTCTAGTCGAGCAGCTACCTAGTACTGTAGAACTTTCTGTCTATGCTGATGACATCTGCACTTTGACATCAGGTGTGACAAGGCCGCAGCTTCACGCCCACCTTCAGAAGGTTGCTACAACGACGTCATGCTACCTTCGTAAACAAGGCCTCGAGGTGTCCTGCGGAAAATGTGCAGTGGTAGCGTTCACGCGGAAACCAATGTCTGCTTACAGCATATCAATTAATGAAGAATATATATCGTTCAGCAGAAGCCACAGGTTCTTGGGAGTCATAATAGATAGAAACCTGTCGTGGACTCCACACGTGAACTATGTGAAGAAGCGGCTGATCGCAACATGCCACATGTTCAAATTCCTTGCAGGAAAAAATTGGGGAGTGCCTATACCATCCATGCTACAACTCTACAGAGTGCTGTTTATCGGATTCTTACGGTACAGCTTACCTGCAATATCTAACACCGGCAAGACCAACCTGCGCGCAATTCAGAGCATTCAGGCCCAAGCACTTAAGATATGCCTTGGATTACCCCGCAGTGCTTCAACGGCTGAAACCATTGCCATCGCTCAAGATTACTCAATAAAGACGCATATTATTACCGAGACAATGCGCATACACCTCAGGCATTATGCCAGGATCCCTTCTCACCACCTGGCGAGCCTAGCTGACATACGGCACTATTGCCTACAAGCATCGTTCAAGATTGCTGAGACATACGCACCTGCATCAAAGCCACTGCTTCCTGCTTGGAGCTTGAGCCGGCCACGCGTTCACTTAACGATTCCAGGAATGAGGAGAAAATCGGACTTACCGACACATGCCCTGAAACAACTGAGTCTATTCCTACTGGAACAAAACTACAGTAACCACGTGCACATTTACATGGATGGCTCTACTGTGCCATCTAGTTCAGGTGGAGCAGTGGTTATACCGTCACAAGGGGTAACTCGTTGTTTTAAGACTTCACATGTGACAACGTCAACGACGACAGAACTCGAGGCTCTGCGCAATGCACTGGAACTCATCCATTCAGAAAAAAGACCAGGTAAATGGGCTGTGTTTTCTGACTCAAAACCAGCGTTACAGTGCCTGATATCAGTTCTCCGACGCGGATGCCACGACCAGTTGACCTACCAAACCGTGAAACTTCACCACCTGTTAATACAAAAAGGCCACGACATCGTCTTTCAGTGGTTACCTGGGCATTGTGGTATAAGCGGCAATTATTCTGCAGATCATGCTGCTCGCACGTCACATAAAGAAGCGAACAGCGTTTCGATTCCGCTTTGAGGAGCGGATGCGGCGAGGCAGATTCGTCAACTGGCCCGCAGTCTCACCCTGACTGAGTGGAACACACCAAGCATACGACGTACAAGACTGCACGAGCTCGACCCTTTACTACAACTCCAGCCTCCACCCGGCCTACATCGAGGTGCAGCTTCGTTTCTCTATCGCCTTTGGCTGGGAGTTGCTTTTACGAAAGCTTATACCACGTTAATCGGAATTACTGACAGTGCGGCGTGCGATGTTTGCGGCACCGACAAAAATATCGAACACCTGCTGTGCCAATGTCTTCGGTTTGCCTCAGATAGACAAGTACTTGCCAACGCAATGCGGCGACAGGATGATCGGCCTCTTTCTGTGCAGGTGCTATTACAGCAGCGTCCACATGCCTCGACAGCCCACAAGGCAGTGAAAGCCCTGCTGTGTTTCCTGAGAAAGACGTGCATGTGTGAACGCCTCTGACATGCGGTAGAGTTCTACACGCTGCAGTGAAATTACTGTCAGTCTCTCCCCCACCCTTTTTTTCTTTTCCCTCTCTTTCCTCTTTCTCGTCTTTCTTGTCCCTTTTCCTAATTCCCCAGTGTAGGGTAGCCAATCGGATGTCTTTCTGGTTAACTTCCCTGCCTTCTCCCTTTTGTTGCTTCCTCCCCCCCCCCCCCCAACGGCAACCCTGAACCGAACTTTCAATGAATACTGGCAGATTTCCCACATGTAGGACGCAAGTCATGCTTTTGTTGCCCTCCTTGTTCTTAAGGTGGAGAAACCGACATTATGGTGCATTTGATAAAGTCCAATTTGTATTCGCTTGTCACATTTGATCCATGAAAGCGTAGTGAGAGACACTCTACCGCACGTGATGTGCTTAAGGTACACAACAGGACACCTCGACTTGTGTAAATTAGTCAGACATTATCTCGGGGTCTTCACATAAGATTCTACATTACCGAGAGCAAAGTATCGTTTTCGATTACCCGAATAAACCTGTAGAACGTGTCAGCATCATCCGGGTTGCAGGTGGAAGGACCGGGTCCCTCAAGGTGGAAGTTGATGCCATCCAGGTTATAATACTTCATAAGCTGGTCAAGTTTTCGTATCAGGCTGTCCTGGTCTTTCTCAGAACGCAGCTGGTTCAGGATGCTGTTCCAGTGCGCCCCGCCACCGTAGC